>NC_133135.1:106293905-106489780 GCF_048418815.1 Hemitrygon akajei | reverse complement strand
ATGGCAGTAACGGGTGCTGTTTTGATTGCTGACAGGTGGAGAGGAGCATGGCTAGACCATTTGATGAGGGAAATTCTTCAGAATCCTGCGCCCAGGAACACACCCAGTCGAACCTTGGCAACTGCACTGCCAACAGCCCCGAGCGATACCCACCACATGCCCATCTGCTTCGGGGTCAGGGAGAGTACTACGATCACTCGGCAACTGTCCCAAGCTTCAGGAGGGTGATAACGTGTGGCATGAACTCCACAACCAACAGCTCGCTGCCTGGTAAGGTTCAGGACAGCTGCTTGGGGTGGGGAAGGTGGGTGTGGTGGGGCCTGTTCTGTTTTGAGGGTCTACAGGGGTCAGTGCCTTCTGCTCGAGCCTCTGCATTCAAATCCTGCTCCAGAGAACCAAGCACAGAACAAGCTGATGCTCCCAGTGTGGGACCGAGAGGGTGCTACATCATTGGAGGTGCCAACGTCTCACGAGAGGTTGACCCGAACTCCCAATTATCCCCTCAGGTTGACATGCAGAGGATCTCATTGAAACTTACCGGATTTTGAAAGGCCGAGATAGAGTGGTCGTGGAGAGGGTACTTCCTATAGTGAAGGGGTGTAGGACCAAAGGGCAGACCCTCAGAATACAAGGATGACCCTTCAGAACAGAGATGAGGAGGAATTCCTTTAGCCAGAGGGTGGTGAATCTGTGGAATTCATTGCCACACACGGCTGTGGAGGCCAAGTCATTCAGTATATTTAAAGTGGAGGCTGATAGGTTCTTGACTAGAAACATAGAAAACCTACAGCACAATTTGTGGCCCTTCAGCCCACAAAGTTGTGCCGAACATGTCCCTACCTTAGAAATTACCTAGGGTTACCCATAGTCCTCTATTTTTCTAAGCTCCATGTACCTATCCAGGAGTCTCTTAAAAGACCCTTTCATATCCGCCTCCACCACCGTTTCCGGCAGCCCATTCCAAGCACTCACCACTCTCTGAGTAAAAAATTTACCCTGACATCTCCTCTGTACCTACTTCCCTGCACCTTAAAACTGTGTCCTCTCGTGCTAGCCATTTCATCCCTGAGGAAAAGCCTCCGACTATCCACACGACAATGCCTCTCATCATCTTATACACCTCTATCAGGTCACCTCTCATCCTCTGTCGCTCCAAGGAGAAAAGGCCAAGTTCACTCAACCTATTCTCATAAGGCATGCTCCCCAATCCAGGCAACATCCTTGTAAATTCTCCTCTGCACCCTTTCTATGGCCTCCAGATCCTTCCTGTAGTGAGGTGACCAGAACTGAGCACAGTACTCCAAGTGGGGTCTGACCAGGGTCCGATATAGCTGCAACATTACCTCTCGGCTCCTAAACTCAATTCCACGATTGATGAAGGCCAATACACTGTACTCCTTCTTAACCACAGAGATCAAATCTCAGGGTTATATATGATGATACATATGTACTTTGATACGAAATTCACATTGAACTCTGGATACAACAGGGGCTTTTAAGAGACTCTTAGGTACATGGAGCTTAGAAAAATAGAGGGCTATGCTGTAGGGAAATTCTGGGCAGTTTCTAGAATAGGTTACATGGTCAGCACAACATTGTGGGCCGAAGGGCCTGTAATGTGCTGTGGGTTTTCTATAGAATATATTCGATGTGCAGATTGATTGTATGTCCACAGAGTGACACAAGACACAGGAATGTCTGTATAGAAAGTAACTGACAGGAAATGATGAAGCTGTGGCGGAGGGGTGGGCCAGTGGGTGGAGGTGTTGATCAGCCTCACTGCTCGGAGAAAGTCACTGTTTTTGAGTCTGGAGGTCCTGGTGAGCCTCCTCCCTGACGGGAGAGGGACAGACGGTGTCTGAGCAGGGTGGGTGGGATCCCTCATTCTGTCACTGGTTGTATGACCTTGACGGTGCCCATTGAAGAGCGTGTTGTGCTTTCAGACACCGTGTTTTCTTGCAGGGGAGTATACTTGCAGTGACGCGTGAATGCCAAGGTGGCTATCCCCGCCATCGGAACGTTCCCCTCTGTCCGCCAATGACTGTGGTGCCTCTCACGGTCGATTAGCCTGCCTGGATCTGTGTTTTCAGGGTGGGGGGGGGGAAGAGGGACGGTGTTTTCTCAGTGAGCAGACTGTCGTTCAGCTTGTGAGAACACGCGGCTATTGTGTGCCCTGGAAGACAAGTTGAGACTTGCTCTTCTCCCATTTTCCTTAAAATCAATCAAAACAGCAGGCAGTAGGAAAAAGTGTAACGCTTTCAGCGGCCATAGGCAAAGTTTATTATCAACGTACATATACATCGCCATATACAACCCTGAGATTCATTTTCTTGCAGGCATTTACAGCAACATAAAGAGATACAATAGAATTAATGAAAAATTATACATAAAATCCTGGCAATTCTGGACGATATTTCTCACCCTCTGCACGCCACCTTGGCTGAACAGAGGAGCAGTTTTAGTAACAGACCAAGACAACCGCACTGCCCCAAAGAACGATAAATTAGGTCATTCTTACCCTCGGCTATTAGGCTCTATAATGAGCCAACCTACAGCCGGGGAAGTGATGACACCCTCCTGTTAGATTTGTTTGTGGCTAACTTATTTTTATTTTTTCTACTTCTCCTCTAATATTTATATCTGTGCACGTGTAATGCTACTGTGACGCTGTAATGTCCTTTGGGCTCAATAAAGTATCTATACATCTATCTAAACAAAGACTGACAAACAACCAATTGTGCAAATAGAAAATATATTCTTTTGAGAGCATGAGTTATAGTGTCCTTGAAACTGTTCCTGAACCTGGTGGTGTGGGACCTGAGGCTCATTGTGGTGAGTGAAGTTATCCACACGGGTTCAGGAGCCTGACGGTTGTGGGGTAATAACTGTTCCCGAACCTGGTGGTGTGGGGACTGAGGCTCATTGTGGTGAGTGAAGTTATCCACACCGGTTCAGGAGCCTGATGGTTGGGGGGTAATAACTGTTCCTGATCCTGGTGGTGTGGGACCTGAGGCTCATTGTGGTGAGTGAAGTTATCCACACTGGTTCAGGAGCCTGATGGTTGTGGGGTAATAACTGTTCCTGAACCTGGTGGTGTGGGACCTGAGGCTCATTGTGGTGAGTGAAGTTATCCACACTGGTTCAGGAGCCTGATGGTTGGGGGGTAATAACTGTTCCTGATCCTGGTGGTGTGGGACCTGAGGCTCATTGTGGTGAGTGAAGTTATCCACACTGGTTCAGGAGCCTGATGGTTGAGGGGTAATAACTGTTCCTGAACCTGGTGGTGTGGGACCTGAGGCTCATTGTGGTGAGTGAAGTTATCCACACTGGTTCAGGAGCCTGATGGTTGTGGGGTAATAACTGTTCCTGAACCTGGTGGTGTGGGACCTGAGGCTGATTGTGGTGAGTGAAGTTATCCACACTGATTCAGGAGCCTGATGGTTGTGGGGTAATAACTGTTCCTGAACCTGGTGGTTTGGGACCTGAGGCTCATTGTGGTGAGTGAAGTTATCCACACTGGTTCAGGAGCCTGATGGTTGTGGGGTAATAACTGTCCCTGAACCTGGTGGTGTGGGTCCTGAGGCTCATTGTGGTGAGTGAAGTTATCCACACTGATTCAGGAGCCTGATGGTTGTGGGGTAATAACTGTTCCTGAACCTGGTGGTTTGGGACCTGAGGCTCATTGTGGTGAGTGACGTTATCCACACTGATTCAGGAGCCTGATGGTTGTGGGGTAATAACTGTTCCTGAACCTGGTGGTGTGGGACCTGAGGCTCATTGTGGTGAGTGAAGTTATCCACACTGGTTCAGGAGTCTGATGGTTGTGGGGTAATAACTGTTCCTGAACCTGGTGGTGTGGGACCTGAGGCTCATTGTGGTGAGTGAAGTTATCCACACTGGTTCAGGAGCCTGATGGTTGTGGGGTAATAACTGTTCCTGAACCTGGTGGTGTGGGGCCTGAGGCTATTGTATATCCTTCCCGATGGCAGTAGTGAGGAGAGAGAGTGGTCTGGATGGTGGGGGTCCTTGATGATGGATGGCTGCTTTCTTGTGGCAGCACTCGTTGTAAATGTCTCTCTGAAGCCAAGCTGTTTCGACCAGAGCTGGCGATGGTCAACAGGATAGAAAGGAGAACATTTACCTGAAGTGGAGGGAAAGCTGCAAACAGACAAGCAGTGGGTTATGAAGTGAGGGGTGAATGGGCCAGTGATGGAGAGTGCAGCTCCCAGGTCTACCCTGCACGAGCCTATTCGGGTCGGTGGTGCTTGTGGGGCATAGCACAGTAGCATGGCTGTTAACGTTTTGTAATTTCAAAACATTTAATTAATTCAAAGAAACATGACAGTCTGGGGATATGGTTTTAACATCGCCTTTACTTTAAGTGAGGTGTGCACATATCACATGGTAGAGTGATGACGTATGCAGTTGATGTTTTTTATATATATATATATAAAACCCGTAATTAATTTTGTAAACAAACAAGAGTGCTTAATAAAACAATATATATACACAAGGTTATTCAACTAAAACTGAATTATTAAGTGCTGAACAATGGCGTTTAGCACAGCACCGTTTACAGCTTCGCAGTTCAGTTCTGCCGCCGTCTGTAAGGACTTTGTACATTCTTCCTGTGACCGCATGGGTTTCCACCGGGCGCTGTGGTTTCCTCCCGCAGTCCAAAGATGTGCTGGCTGGTTAACTGGTCATTGTAAATTACCCCGTGATTAGGCTAGGATTAAATCGGGGGGATTACTGGATACCACGGCTCGATTGCCGGAAGGGCCTGTTCAATGCTGTATCATTAAATAAACAAGATAATAGTGAAATTCCTTAAAATAGTGGGATAATAATCAGGACAATTTTCAATGTTCAAGCTAAGTTTATTAGCGTTGCCTGTAAAGAGTTTGTACGTTCTCCCCGTGACCATGTGGGTTTCCTCTGGGTGCTCTGGTTTCCTCCCACAGTCCAATGATGTACCAGTTAATAGGTCAATTGGTCATTATAATTGTCCAATGCTTAGGCTAGGTGGATAGCTGGGCACTGTGGCTCGAAGGGCCGATTCCTTACTGTATCTCAATAAATAATTATATAAGGAAATAGGGGAACTTCCTTAAAATAATGGTGATATTAATTGGGAAAGTTTTCAAAGTTCAAAGTACATTTATTATCAAAGTATGTATACATTATACAACCTTGAGATTTGTCTCCTTAAAGGCAGCCACAAAACAGAGTATTTGCATTTCTGTAGGGTTTTCTCATACCTTCAGGACACCCCAGGCCCACTTCACAACTGCGGAACCCAATGCTTTTGTCATCCAAAACGTTATTGGAAGCAAGGGAAAGGCTTAAGTCTTGTCGCTTTGTAGTTTTCTACAGGGTTCTTAGTTTTCAGTAGCAGGTGTCACATGGCTTGAAATTCACAGATTAATTGCTATCACTGGAATGTTGCTATCTCTAGTCTGACGCTGAGACATGCAGGAGATACAGGAGCTGAGGTCCCACACACCAGGTTCAGGAACAGTTATTACCCCACAACCATCAGGCTCCTGAACCGGTGTGGATAACTTCACTCACCACAATGAGCCTCCGGTCCCACACCACCAGGTTCAGGAAACAGTTATTACCCCACGACCATCAGGCTCCTGAACCAGTGTGGATAACTTCACTCACCACAATGAGCCTCCGGTCCCACACCACCAGGTTCAGGAACAGTTATTACCCCACGACCATCAGGCTCCTGAACCAGTGTGGATAACTTCACTCACCACAATGAGCCTCCGGTCCCACACCACCAGGTTCAGGAACAGTTATTACCCCACGACCATCAGGCTCCTGAACCAGTGTGGATAACTTCACTCACCACAATGAACCTCAGGTCCCACACCACCAGGTTCAGGAACAGTTATTACCCCACAACCATCAGGCTCCTGAACCAGTGTGGATAACTTCACTCACCACAATGAGCCTCAGGTCCCACACCACCAGGTTCAGGAACAGTTATTACCCCACGACCATCAGGCTCCTGAACCAGTGTGGATAACTTCACTCACCACAATGAGCCTCTGGTCCCACACCACCAGGTTCAGGAACAGTTATTACCCCACAACCATCAGGCTCCTGAACCAGTGTGGATAACTTCACTCACCACAATGAGCCTCCGGTCCCACACCACCAGGTTCAGGAACAGTTATTACCCCACGACCATCAGGCTCCTGAACCAGTGTGGATAACTTCACTCACCACAATGAGCCTCAGGTCCCACACCACCAGGTTCAGGAACAGTTATTACCCCACAACCATCAGGCTCCTGAACCAGTGTGGATAACTTCACTCACCACAATGAGCCTCAGGTCCCACACCACCAGGTTCAGGAACAGTTATTACCCCACAACCATCAGGCTCCTGAACCAGTGTGGATAACTTCACTCACCACAATGAGCTTCAGGTCCCACAGCACCAGGTTCAGGAACAGTTATTACCCCACAACCATCAGGCTCCTGAACCAGTGTGGATAACTTCACTCACCACAATGAGCCTCAGGTCCCACAGCACCAGGTTCAGGAACAGTTATTACCCCACAATCATCAGGCTCCTGAACCAGTGTGGATAACTTCACTCACCACAATGAGCCTCAGGTCCCACAGCACCAGGTTCAGGAACAGTTATTACCCCACAACCATCAGGCTCCTGAACCAGTGTGGATAACTTCACTCACCACAATGAGCCTCAGGACCCACACCACCAGGTTCAGGAACAGCTATTACCCCTCAACCATCAGGCTCCTGAACCAGTGTGGATAACTTCACTCACCACAATGAGCCTCAGGTCCCACACCACCAGGTTCAGGAACAGTTATTACCCCACAACCATCAGGCTCCTGAACCAGTGTGGATAACTTCACTCACCACAATGAGCCTCAGGACCCACACCACCAGGTTCAGGAACAGTTATTACCCCACAACCATCAGGCTCCTGAACCAGTGTGGATAACTTCACTCACCACAATGAGCCTCAGGACCCACACCACCAGGTTCAGGAACAGTTATTACCCCACAACCATCAGGCTCCTGAACCAGTGTGGATAACTTCACTCACCACAATGAGCCTCAGGACCCACACCACCAGGTTCAGGAACAGCTATTACCCCACAACCATCCGGCTCCTGAACCAGTGTGGATAACTTCACTCACCACAATGAGCCTCAGGACCCACACCACCAGGTTCAGGAACAGTTATTACCCTATGTACATTAATAATAAACTCACTTTGAACGTTGACTTTGATTGCTCCTGTCACGGTGCTCTGGTCATTTCCAGGTGAGGTGCAGCGGATTCAGCTGACAATGCTGGACGCAGGCATGAATTCACCAGTTGTAGCTCAAGGCAACAGTTTCCACCACGAGACGGGGAACGACGAGGCCATTATCCACCAGATTGGAATCCAGCTCCGCCTGATGGGTGATCAGTTGCACAGCTCCCACATGGAACGGGTGAGTCCATCGGCGTTTCCCTTTAAGGTCCTGTCTTTAGACTTCATGTAAAGTCTGCAGTGTGACGGAAAACTCCCCGTCGGAGAACAGAACCGACAACCTTCACGGAGCAACTGGCACCATCCAGAATGAAAGCACAAGAGACACTGGAAATCCAGAGCAACACCTGCAAAATACTGGAAGAATCTGATGAAGTGTCTCAACCCTTCACATTTCGTCCAGTGTTTATTCCTCTCCGTGGCTGCTGCGTGCCTCCAGCATATTGTGTGTGTGTTACCATCCAGATCAAGCCAGTCGGTCGGGACTGGATAGAGCCGGCCCTGTGCAAACGTCTTTTCACCAGCAGTTCCCAAACTTTTTCACAGCTCGGACCTGTGCCATTAAGCAAGGGGTCCGTTGGGAACCCCTGTTACACTGTCGTGAAATTACTTGTTCTCTGGCAGCAATATTCCATAAAATTAATAAATTGCAACGAGAATATATAACTAATTAAGCAGTGCAAAAAGAGAGCAAAGTAACGAGGTAGTGTTCATGGGTTTTTAATGATACTTCAGAGATCTGGTGTCAGAGGAGATGGAGCTGTTCCCAGAACATTGAGGGTCTCGAAACTCCTCATTGATGGCAGCAATGAGAACCGGGTACGTCCTGGAGGGTGAGGGCCGCCTTCTTGAGGGGATTGCTTTTCGGTGAAGTTCTCGATGTTGGGGAGGCCAGCGCCATCGATGGGGCTGACTGAGTTTGCGACCCTCAGCAGCTTTTTCAAATCCTGTGCATTGGAGACTCCACACCAGATGGTGCTAGAGCCGGTCTGAAAGCTCTCTGTACACCTGTGGAAATTTGCCAGGGTCTTTGGTGACATAACAAGTCTCCTCAAACTCCAGGCGAAATATGGTCATTGTTGTGCCTTTGTTGTAATTACATCAATATGTTAAATACTAATAACTCAATATATTATACCAATAACTCAAATTCCTTGTTTTTAGCGGGGTGGAGGTACGACTCTACCAAAGGAGGTGTAAGGAGCTCCTTTCTCTGCTAGTCTGCAGATCACCCTTGGGCAAGGTGTGGCACGTGTTTACCACCCCCCCCCCCCCCCCGATCAGGGCAGTCATAGTTTTTCCATGATCATGATTGCTCTGGGCAAATTTTTCTACAGGGTGCTTTGCCATTGCCTTCTTCTGGGCAGTGTCTCTACACGAAACAGAAACCTCAGCCATTATCAATACACTATTTTATTAATGCTGACACATAATAGCAACAACAGCGAGAAGCCTTCAAAGCACAGCACAGCTCACTAGCAGGTCTTGACCACGTGTGAAGGGGTTGTTTTGATTTGATGGTTAAGGGCTGTTGATCAGTGGGTGTTTTGGAGGTTCAGTGATGCTGAGTAATGTAGGTTCCTGTCTGGATGCTATACAAGCCAAATAGTGCACCTCAGCACAGAAACCGTCTAGGCCCGGCCATCCCATCATGGCTGATCTCATGACAACACACACAAAATGATGGAGGAACTCAGCATCTCTGGGAATGTATAAACAGTTGACAGTTTGGGTCAAGACCCTTCTTCAGGACTGGAAAGGAAGGGGGGAAGGCACCAGAATGAAAAGGTGGGGAGGAGGATAGACAGTAGAAGGTGATGGGTGAACCAGGTGGGTGGGAAAGGTCAAGGGTTGGAGAGGAAGGAATCCGATAGGAGAGGAGAGTGGACCATGGGAAAAAGGGGAGGAGGGGACCCAAAGGAAAGTGATGGGCGGGTGAGAGGAGGTAAGGGGCCAGAGTGGGGAACAGAAGAGGGGAGGGAAAGGGGGGGATTTTTTTTATCAGAAGGAGAAATCATATTCATGCCATCAGGTTGGAGGCTACGCAGACAGAATATAAAGTGTTGTTCCTTCACCCTGAGGGTGGCCTCATTGCGGTACAAGAGGAGGCCACGGACCGACATTTCAGAACAGGAATGGGTATAGGAATTAAGACGTTTGGCCACCGGAACTTCCACTGATTTATTTTCCCTCCCAACCCCGTTCTCCTGCCTTCTCCCCAAAACCTTTGACGTCCTTACTCATCAGGAGACCATCAAGCTCCACTTTCAATACACCCGATGACTTGGCCTGTGGCAATGATTTCCACAGATTCACCGGACTTTGGCTCAAAAAATCCCTCCTCATCTCTGTTCGGAAGTGACTTACTTCCAGTTTGAGGTCCCTGCTACAGGAAACATCCTCTCCACATCCACTGTATCGAGGCCTTTCAGTGTTCAATAGGTTTCAGTGAGTACAGGCCCAGAGCCATCAAATGCTCCTCATACGTCCCGGGGAGAATGTATGAACTCCTTAAAGGCAGTGATGGGTTGCCAGCACCGTGATAGTGTTACATTGACCACTGTGCTACCGTGCTGTTAAATTGCAGGCTCGTACCCCTGGGGTTCAGCGTTGTAGGTGGTTCGGGTGGGTGGTGTTGGCGCCTTTGAGGAGACTGAGAAAGTTCAGGGACTAGAGTAGAGTGCTGAGAACCCGACTCAGCTAGACCCTGTGTGTGAGTCTTCTATATAAATATACATCACAACCCAACAATTTAATTGGAAACCAAATCCCGAAATAGCCCAATTTGGTTTTTTTTTACACTGTTTTTGTTAGGCAGAAACGCAGAGATTGCCAGTGAGGTCGTGGAAAGCTGGTGGGACTCAGCAGATCAGGAAGCAGCTACGGATTTCGGGCTGAGGAGATGAAAGATCCCGGCCCGAAATGTCGACTGTTTACTCTTTTCCGTAGACGCTGCCTGTGAGTTCCTCCGGCATTTTGTGTGGGTTACTCTGGATTTCCAGCCTCTGCAGGCTTTCGCTTGTTTATTATTGTTTATGTTTCGGTGCCATCGATTCTCTCTTGGGCCAGCGATATGGATCCCGGCCGAGTTTGAATTGGTCATTACCTCAAATGCCCTCAGTCTACGCAGACTGCTGGGTGAAGCTTAATGGTTATCTTGTTACATTAAGTCAAGAAGTTTGTTTCAGTCATTGCATGCCTTAGGCTCTATCACCTCAATAATCTTCAGAACTTCCCCTCTCCATTTCTGACCTCTGAATGGTCCCCGAATTTACTGATATGAGGGGTTCGATTTTGAGGCGAATTAATTCAGTTTTTATGAATTTAAAATTTTATGAATTTTATAATTTTTAATTTGGTTTCTAGTTCCGGTTATGGTCACTCTTTTTTGTTACTACTTTTGGGTGATTGTTGAATCGGGGCCGCCCGCAGATAATGAACACCAAGCTAAACTGAGCTGAAATATGCCTTTTGGTTTTGTGTTTCATATTCTGCGTTTTTGCTCATTTTTTTTGTTGCCATTTGTACGTGGGGCGGTGGGGAGGGGGGGGTTGATGTTTGCAGTTTGTCTTTGAACGCGCTGGTTCTTTGTTTCGTGGCTGTCTGTGGGGAAGATGAGTCTCAGGGTTGTATACTGCATACGTACTTTGAACGCGCTGGTTCTTTGTTTCGTGGCTGTCTGTGGGGAAGATGAGTTTCAGGGTTGTACACTGCATACGTACTTTGAACGCGCTGGTTCTTTGTTTCGTGGCTGTCTGTGGGGAAGATGAGTCTCAGGGTTGTATACTGCATACGTACTTTGATGATAATTCTACTTTGAACCTTTGAAATGGAGGGTTATGCGGAAGGGAAGGGTTAGCGGAGATCGAGGCGAGCGAGGCACCCCTCGTCCATTCTAGCCAATTTTCACAGGAGCACCATCGAGCGTCCTGACCAGCTGCATCACTGTCTGGACTGGGAATTGCAAGGCTGTCTGCTGTAAGTCCCTTCAAAGGATTGTGAGGACCAACCAGGGTCTCTCTTCCACCCATCAGAGATTTTTATCAGGAGCACAGTATACCCAGGGCCCTTAGCTTTGTCAATAATCCCCCCCCCAACCGTCCAACAATCTCCTTGAGGTACCGTAGCATCAGGACAAGGACTGTTAGGAAGGGTAACAGCTCCTTGCCCCGGGCCCTGCCACCACCTCGGTCTCATCATGCATGAAGTGCCAATAGCATTATACTGTTATCTTTTTAACTCGTCTCATCAATGCACCTCGTTACTTGTTAACTTATTTGCGGTAATGTTATTTTACGTGTTGAGCACCTTGGTCCGGAGCGATGTCGCTCCATTTGGTGGCGTGTGTGTGCGCGGTTGAGGGATGATAAACTTCAGATTGATCTTGGAGTAGGTTCAAAGCTTGGCAGAACACGATGGGCTGAAGGGCCTGTAGTGTGCCGTGTTCTCTGTTCCCTGTCACTGGACAACTTACACTTGAATGGAACGGCTGTGCGGCGTCCCAGGGGCTGTAAACAGAGGTCGCAGACTCCGTCAAAGTAAACAGTTTGTTACCTGTGTGAGGCAAAGCAGGCAGGCAGAGACTGCCCGGCATCTGTCCATCTCTCAGTAATTTCTCCTCCTCTCCCCTTCCCTCTTTTTCCATTCCCCATTCTAGATCCCCTCTCACCCCTTCCCTTCTCCTCACCTGCCTACCACCAGCTTCTGGTCCCCCCCTCCCCCTTCTCCTTCCATCTCCCACCATCCACTCTCTTCTCCGACCAGATTCCTTGTTCTTCAGCCCGTTACGTTTTCCATCCAGCTTCTCACTTCATTCCCCCCTCACCTATCATCTCCCCTCGTTCCCTCCTTCTTCCCTTTTTCCCATGGTCACCTGTCCTCTTCCATCAGATTCCTCCTTCTCCAGCCCTTTACCTTTTCCACCCATCATCACCCAGCCTCTCACTTCATCTACCCTCCCCTCACACCTACCTTTCCCCCTCACCTGGTCTCACCTATCACTTGCCAGCTTCCTGACTTCTTCTCCCTTCCCCTCCAGTCTCGATGAAGGGTCTTGGCTTAAAATGTCGACTGATTATTCCCCTCCACAGATGCTGCCTGACCTGCTGAGTTCCTCTGGCATTTTGTGTGTGTGTTACTGTGAATCCCCTGGTCTCGTCAACCTCTTTCTTTCACTTCTCAGTGATTACTTCTGCTTTCCTATACCAGCAACCCCCCCCCCCACCCCACTCCTTATTCCCAAAGGGTCCCAACTAGGGCTTCTGACCCAAACCAGTCCTCAGGTTAAACGGTGGCATTGATGGATTACTCAGCCGCGGTGTTAATTATGAAACAAACGATTACAGCTACTTATTGACAGAAAGATGCTGGAAACCCAGAGCATCGCTGTCGCGATGTGCACCAGCAGTATTGGAACCTGAGAAAAGACAAATGTTGACAGGAGTTTATTCATGATAATTCCAAAAGGACATCTGTGACACCGGGAGAATTAACACTCTCAAAACTGGGACCCCACGATTGGCACAGATCGGGCATCCACCTAAACAACGCAATTAACATGGAATTCCCGAGCCTGTCAAAATAAACGTAGCAAGCTTAAACAGAAGGCACCGGGAGACAGCATTACAAAGAGTGAGTCACTCAGGGAACACTGAGTGATGAATGACTGTGTTCAACAACTATTAAACAATTCAGGTGCTACAGCAGGGGCTCAGACTGAAACACTGACTGCCTATTCCTCTCCATTGATACTGCCTGACCTGCTGAGCATTACAGCTGGTCGAGGGGTTTATCTCAAAGGTATAGAGATTGTTGCCCTCCTTTCCTCCCCCTTCTAATCCCAGGGGGTTTCTAGAGAAAGGTGAGGAGGAATTTCTCCCCTCGACAGACTTGTGGGGCTGTCTGTTTCCCAGGGTTTAAATGTCTAATACCAGAGGGCCTCCATTGAAGGTGAGAGGGGGTAGGTTCAAGGGGGAATGTGAGGGGTAAGTTTTTCACTCAGAGAGTGGTGGATGCCTGGAATGTGTTGCCTGGTGTGGTGGTAGAGGCAAATACAGTAGAGGCTTTTAAGAGATGTTTGGATAGGCACAGGGATGGAATAGGAAGATGGCGGGATATGGACATGGTGTAGGTAGGAGGGATTGTTGATTGTGTGTTTTTGATTTGCTTTTTAGCACAACATTGTGGGCCGAATGGCCTGTTCTGCGCTGTAATGTTTTATGTCTTCCCCAGAGAGTTACTGGAAATCTCGAGGCTGGTCTTTAGGTCTGTGGTATATAGAACAAAGACCAGTACAGGCCCTTCAGCCCACGGTGTTGTGCCGACCCTTTAACCTGCTCTAAAATCAATCCAACACTCCCCTCCTACACAGCCCTCTATTTATCTATCATCCACGTGCCTGGCTAAGAGTCTCTTCAACGTCTCAGATTTATTTGCCTCAATCAACTCTTTATTCCTCTCCCTCGATGCTATCTGACTTGCTGAGTTCCTCCAGTACTCGGTGTGTGAATGTATCCTCTCCTTCTATGCAACGTTTCTCAATGACACGGACTCTGTGAAATTGTTGTTCGGCTGCCATAGCGTTGCAGTGTGTTCTTGTTAAGCGCAGTTTGATCTTTACTCTCACCCCGGCTGACTCGGCTGTGAGGTGGTTTAAGGAGCTCTGTATATATACAGTGTTATTTATAGTGCCTGACTCACCGGGCAGCTGGCTGACAGTCTCGTGACTCTCTCTCTCTCTCTGTCCCGCCCCCTCTCTCTCTTCCCCCTTTACTCTGTCTTCCCCCACCTTTCTCGCCCCCTTCCCCTCCCTCCAGACCTCGCCTTCTCTGGGCTCGGATCCAACCGACCCCAGACTTCATCTGATAAACAAACGGAGAGTGCTTGCCAGCGCCAGGCTACTGGCCACTGCCGTTCCCATCTGTGTGCCCTTCCCCCCAGCAAACCGAAACCCTTTAAAGGCACAGTGCGCGGTTGAGGTGGGTGAGGGAGCGTGTGATGTGAGGGTATTGGTGGGAGGGGTGGAGAGGCTGCAAGGGGATTTGTGCCGCTGATTTGACACAAACTGCATGTTTTGATGTACATATGACAAATAAAGCTAATCTCTCTCTCTCCTGTTTGATGACAGGAATTACTGGTGAGAGGTTGCAGGCCAGGTCATGTTAAAGCAGAGCTTCAGGTGGTTAATAAGAAATAAATAAAAATTATCTTTAACGTAAGGAAGTCTGCAGATGCAGGAAATCCAGAGCAATTTACATAAAATGCTGGAGGAACTCAGCAGGTCAGGCAGCATCTATGGAGAGGAATAAACAGTTAACGTTTTGTTGTAAGACCCCTCACCACGACTGGAGAGGAAAGGGGGAAGATGCCAGAATAAAAAGGTGGGGGGGGGAGGGGAAGGAGGATAGCCAGAGGTGATAGGTGAAGCCAGGTCAAGGGCTGGAGTGGAAGGAATCTGACAGGAGAGGAGAGTGGATCATGGAAAGGGAAGGAGGAGGGGACCCAGGGGGAAGTAATTGGCAGGTAAGAAGAAGTAAAAGGTCAGCGGAGAATGGAGGAAGCGGGGGGAGGTGGAATTTGTTTACCAGAAGGGAGAAACCGATAATCATACCAGCAGGTTGGAGGCTACCCAGACAGAATATAAGGTGTTGTTCCTGCACCCTGAGGTGGCCCCACCTTGCAACAAGAGAGGACTGATGCATCAGAAGTTGACCTTTATTTGTCACACGTACACAGAAGCATGCAGAGAAATGTTTGTGTCGACAACCAACGCCGTCCACGGTGCTGCACTTCTGGACAGCTTATTAACCTTAACCTGCCGTCAGTACTCTGCGCCATGTCGTCTGATGTGGCGGATCATGGCCCTTCCATGACCGTGATTGCTCTGGGCAAATTTTTCCACGGAAGTGGTTTGCCATCGGCTTCTTCTGGGCAGTGTCTTTACAAGATGGGTGAGCCCAGCCATTATCAATACTCTTCAGAGATCACAGAACCAATTGTTTGGAATCAAATAACTTGCCTGTTGTCAAAGGGCTAGGTGTGCCTGCGTCCATGCCTCACCCTCCCCTCCCCAACCCCTGGCACTCCTCTACCACTAGTCCCACACCCCTCCCGCGATGCTCGATTTTCGCCATTCCCCAACGTCCATTGCTCCCGCCAGATTTTAAAACTCGGTGGGTGCTTGGAACAGATGTTTACTTTTTAATACATATTTCTTACTGTAACTCATAGTATATTTTACGCATTGCAATGCACTGCTGACGCAAATCAACAAATTTCATGACATATGTCAGTGATAATAAACTTGATTCTGATTTGATTTAGTTTTGATTTGTAGGGTAACATCAGGAATGTGCTCTGGAGCACCACCTGTTGGCCAAAGTCCACAATTATATCGTTACTGTTGACATGGCAAAACTAAATAGCCAGTTGATGATCAGAATCAGTTTTAATATCACTGGCATACATCGTGAAATTTGTTCTCTTCATGGCAGCAGTACATTGCCATACATAATAGGAAAAATTGCGAATTACAGAAAAAAAATATAATAGTTGTATTAAATAAGTAGTGCAAAAGTAGAAATAAAAGGTGGTGAGGTAGTGTTCATAGGTTTGATGTCCATTCAGAAATCAGATAGCAGAGGGGAAGAAGCTGTTCCTGAATCGCTGAGTGTGTGTCTTCAGGCTCCTGTACCTCCTCCCTGATGGTAGCAATGAGAAAAGGGCATGTTCTGGGTGGTGGGGGTCCTTAATGATGGATGCCACCTTTTTGAGGCATCGCTCCTTGAAGATGTCCTGGATACCACGGAGACTAATGTCCATAATGGAGCTGAATAAGCTTCCAACTTTCTGCAGCTTATTTCAATCCTGTGCAGTAGCCTCATCCCCACACCAGACGGTGATGCAGCCTGTCAGAATGCTCTCCACTGGACAACTGTAGAAATTTACAAGCGTCTTTTGTGTCATACCAAACCTCCTCCAAACTCCTTATGAAATACAGCCGCGGTTGTGCCTCCTCTGTAACTGTATCGATATGTTGGGTCCAGGGTCGATCCTCAGATATACTGACATCCAGGTGTTTGAAATTGCTCACCCTTTCCACTTCTGATCCCTCGATGAGGACTGGCGTGTGTTCCCTTGTCTTATTAACAATATTGATCGTGAAATACGACATCAGAAGCATTGCTTAGGATTGGGAACATTTTGGATGATGTGCATAGTGCCTTAAACATGGAAATAAATTGATGTGGCAGTCTTGAATCCTGTGTGTGAGATTTGCTAAGCTGTGTATGACAGCTGAGTTTCCCTGGTTTAACCGTTCTCTTGTCCTTGACATTGGCAGGCTGTCGAGTGGGATCGGAGACACTGGCCGGTCTGGTACTGGACATTTCTCAACTTCTTCATGCACACCCTGGCCATCTTCCGCGTGCCTCGATGGCGGTGAACTCCAAGAGATGGCGGGGCGGGAATGGGAGGAAGGGTATCACGAACGCCAGCCGGCCAACGCCTGAGGAATTCTTGAAGTTATTCTTCCGCTAACCTTGATTCCGCTGGACGGATACAAGGGAAAGGGAGAACGGAAGGAACTTACCGATTCGGAACCAAGAAGTAGAATAATGTTGTTGGAGTGACCACCGTCTAAAATGGAATTTTCCTATTCTGAGGGGTGGGGTGGGCTGAGCCAGCCTGTAGCAATCTTCCCTCCCACCCCACCTTAATGTGAAATAACCTTGAACGCCAGGCTATGTCTGCAAAGCATCCTGGGACTTATCCAACTCAGGGTCCAATTTCATCACTGCCCTTAAATTCGGGAGACTTCACGTGGTGCTGTGGATCTGTGGGTGGGGAGGGTGGAGGGAACGGAGAAGATTATTGACTTTTGGATGCATTGATGTCTGTGGGAAGCAACTCCCTTTCACAGGTGGTGCGTGGGGAGAAGGGAATTGGTAGTCCCAAGTCTTTCTCTTCCAATTTGGTACTCTTCACTGCCTAGAACTTCTTTACCCCAAAGGAAAATGAGACGGGACCTTCCATGGTTGCAATCTCTCCTCGTGGGAGGCAGCGACTTGGGCAACTCACCTGATGTCTGGCCCACTGGAGGAATGCAGCACTCTCGGGAACTGATTCCCGTTGTCCGAGCAGGGAAAGGCTTCCTTGGAGAAACATATCCCGTTACAGAAAAGACCTTGGCTCTCTTCTCCTCTCTCCCCTCAACCCACACAACAAAAAATACGTACATTTCCAAACAGTTTGTCTCGAGGATAGGCAGAAACTGAAAACTGGAAGCGTTGAATTGACCACTGCTTTGCACCGGGGGGGGGGGGGGGGGTGCCTAATCATGGTATAATGGGGGTGGATAACCACTTCGCTCCATCTCTCAGAGTGATGCACTGAGGTTGTCGTTACACACACACACACACACACAAGTGACCAGCGGGGGGCCACGTCACAGTGCAGAGGTACGTGGGCTCATTAGCTTCCACCACTTGCTGTGTAAAACCGACCCCATGATATTTAAACCTATTTAAGACAAATGCCATAAAAATAGAGCAAAAGATTTGATAAATGTAGCAATGATGAATCAGGCCAGTATAACCCACCTCAGGGAACAAACCCTTCCGCCTTCAGTACCTGTGTATATTTTTTTTGGTCTCATCCAAGGGGACATCGAGTGTTTTGTGTTTTATTTCCTATCAAACAGGCTGGTATTTATTTTTCTGTGTAAATTGTTCGATCGGCGTCCTCGTTTGATCTTTTCCACTGCTTGGAAGAACTGTACCTTCAAGTGAAATTTACAGCAAAGAAAATGCAAAGGAGTATGTGTAATGCTGGCCTCTTGCTGGGGCAGACATCCCCATGGTCTGCTCCCTTCACCCAGCCCTCCTGTGGGATTTGCTCAATCAGCCTCCACTGAAGGCGATAATCGCTCCCCCCTCTCCCACCCAGCTCCCCACTGATATGACTACACTCAGGCAGGCCACAGCTCAAAGGCGGCTTTCCCGATCTCTCTAACTCGAACACTAGCGGGTGCAGCTAACAACTGAGCCACTTAGGGGAGACAAACACTGGCGCTGACGGAATACAGAACTGTTTGGGCGTCCGGGCAGGACGGGGGATGGATAATCGGTTGGCTGCTTGGTATTCAACAAGTTGGAAATCACTCCTTCTGCCCTGTCACCTGAGACGTATTCCACCATTCCGTGACATACTGAGCAACCCCCTGTCCCAGGAAACTCCTGGCTTCTGGAAGTTATTGACACCTTCCTCCCCAGTGAGGGGAGAAGAGCAGGGTCCTGGGGTTTTGTATAGCTATGTGTATGCCTGATTTACTTTGTTCATAGCAATACTCTTTAGACTTTCCTTTTTTATTGTTTTTGGAAGAATCATTTTTGTAAAGTCATTTTCCAATAAAAGTTGAAACAAAGAGAGATTGGCCTTGTGTGTTCTTTGGAACTGGGGGTGGAGAGTGGATGAGCTGACACCTTGAGCCAATAACACTGGACAACAAAGATTTTGCTTCCCGAATACTTTTGGGTATATCTTATGGATTTTGGGCTGCTGATCTTGAGAATCACCATGAAATATCCCTATCGTGCGTTTTTTTAAAGTCGCCTACATTTGTTATGTCAGTTCATAATTCAAGTCAGAATATGGCTAACATGAGAGGGCACAGTTTTAAGGTGCTTGGAAGTAGGTACAGAGGAGATATCAGGGGTAAGATTTTTACGCAGAGAGTGATGAGTGTGTGGAATTTACTGCTGGTGACGGTGGTGGAGGCGGATACGATAGGATCTTTTAAGAGACTCCTGGATAGGTACATGGAGCTTAGAAAAATAGAGGGCTATGGGTAACCCTGGGTGATTTCTAAAGTAAGTACATGTTCGGCACAGTATTGTGGGCCGAAGGGCCTGTATTGTGCTGTATGTTTTCTATGTTTCTAGTTTATGCCAAGATTAAGGAAGGCATTTTTGTTGGTCCACAAACCAAACAGGTCATCAATGACAGGCAATTCGAAGAACTTCTAGTGGGACCAGAGAAAATCGCATGGAAGGCATCCAAGGCTGTTGCTGAAAATTTTCTTGGCACCATTCTATGTACACCTGGTTGACACCATGCTTCAAGCATACAAAACACTAAAGATTCATCTTCTGCATTCCCATTTAGACTTCTTCCCTGCAAATCTTGACGCAGTCAGTGACAAGCACGGTGAAAGGTTTCACCGGGACATTGCGGTCATGGAGAAACGGTGTCAGGGCAACTGGAATCCATCAATACCGGCTGATTATTGTTGGACACTTAAGCCAGAAGCCTCAGACACTGAGTACAAACGAAAATCATCAACTGCTTAGCTGAACTATTGCAAAGCACGGTAGCATAATGGTTAGCTCAACTCTCTACAGTACCAGCAACCCAGGTTCAATTCCCACCGCTGTCTGTAAGGAGTTTGTACGTTCTCCCTGTGACCACATGGGCTTCCTCCGGGTGCTCCGGTTTCCTCCCACAGTCCAAAGCGAGTGGGTTAATTGGTCATTGTAAATTGCCCCATGATTAGGCTTGGGCTCAAAGGGTGGTACCTAAAATAAATGGGTCAGCACCACTAAGCAATTAAACACATTTTGTGTTCAATAAAAGTTAATTTCTTGTATCTCTAAGTAGTCTGAAATTATTTTTGTGTTCAGTTTCAAGTGGTCTATCATAAACCAAATAAAATTCTGAGTAAGCGATAAAATCTGTTGCCTGTTGTAACGCGAGCACAGAGGCATGGAGACTTGCATTTCTGAAGCGGCTGTGAAGGATAACCCAATATGGCTCACACCCAGTGAAGGACTTCTGGCGTCTGCTGTGATGTTGGAGCTTGCACTGCACAGAACCAGATCAGGTTTATCATGCGGTGAATTTTTGTGCAATACATTAAAAATTACAATAATGAACGGTAGGGCACAGAGGAGTGTGATAGAACAAAGGGTTCCTGGAATACAGGTCCATTATCCATTGAAAGTGGCATCACAGTTAGATGGGGTCATAAAGAAAGCTTTTCATAAGTCAGAGTACAGGGACTGGGATGTTATTTTGAGATTGTATAAGATGTTGGTGACACCTAATTTGGAATATTGTGTGCAGTTCTGGTCACCTACCTACAGGAAAGATGTAAATAAGTTTGAAAGAGTGCAGAGAAAATTCACAAGGATGCTGCCGGGTCTGGAGGATTGTGAAAGATTGAATAGGTCAGGACTTTATTCATTGGAACGTAGAAGATTGAGAAGAGATTTAACAGAAACATTTGATAGAGATATACAAAACTATGAGGGGTATAGATAGGGCAAATACAAGCAGGCTTTTCCCGCTGAGGGTGGGTGGGACTACAAGCAGGTAAGGGTGAAAGGCGAACGCTTTAAGGGGAACAAGGGGAAACTTCTTCAGTGGGTCAAGAGAACGGGGATCAAGCTGCTAGCGCAAATGGTGGCCGAGAGCTCGATTTCAACGTTTAAGGGAAGTTTTTATAGGTACATGGATGGGAGGGGTACGGAGGGTTATGGTCCCAGTGCCGGTTGATCCGAGTAGGAGTTTCAATGGCTCAGCTTGGGCTAGATAGGCTAAAGTGCTTGTTTCTGTGCTGTACTTTTCTATGACTCTGCGACTCAAAATACAATAAAAATTAAATAAAAGAGAGTAAAATAGTGAGGTAGTGTCCATGGGTTTACGGATTATTCGGAAGTCTGACTGGAGGGGAGGAAGCTATTCCTAAAGTGTTAAGTGTGTATCGTAAAGCTCCAGTATGGTGGTAGTGGGAAGAGGGCAGGTCCTGGGAGATGGGGTCCTTCACGCTGGCTGCTGCGTTCCCGGGGCATTGCCTTTTGAAGCTGCCCTCGATAGTGGGGAAGCTAGAGCTCAACTGTCTCAGTCCACAGCCCTCGGCAGCTTTTTCCAATCCTGTGCATTGGAGCCACCATACCAGATGGTGGTGCAACCATTTAGAATACTCTCCAAGGTACATCTGTAGAAATCGGGTGACAAATCAATTCTCCTCAGAGCAAAATGCCCTGAAAGGGCAACAGTTTAGTAACTATCACAAGCAGGCAGCGTTGGGTAGGGACTTCTCATTTGTACCTGATCTAGGGTTGAGATGGGCAGTGTATTGAGCTGAGGGGCAGAGCTGACGGGTGATAGCTGGTTCCAGGTGGCAGAAGGAGACAGGAATAGTAATGGAGGCTGGAGGAGGGGTAAGAGGTGCAGGTGCCGGATGGTAGAATCTGATAGGAGAGGAAGGTAGAGGATGGACAAAAGGGAGGGAGAGCAGCTGGGAACAGTCGGGAGAGGAGCGTCACTGAGAGTCATAGAAAAGTACGGCACAGAAACATACCCTTCGGCCCATCTAGTCCTTGCTGAACTATTTAACTGCTTACTCCTATGGACCTGCATCTAGACCACAGCCCTCCAAACGCCTCCCATCCATGGACTCATCCAAGCCTCTCTTAGACGTTGAAATTGAGCTCGCACGCACCACTCGTTCCACACTCTAACGAACCTCTGAGTGAAGAAATTTCCCTTCATGTTCCCCTTAAACATTTCTCCTGTCACCTTTAACCCATGACCTCTGGTTGTAGTCCCACCCAACCTGGTTGCATTTACCCAGCCTTTACCCCTCATAATATTGTATGCCTCTATCAAACCTCCTCTCACTCTTCTACATTCCAAGGAATAGAATCCTAACCTATTCAATCTTACCCGGTCCTCCAGACCCAGTGCCGTCCTTGTAAATTTTCTCTGCACTCTTTCAACTTTATTTACATCTTTCCTGTAGGTAGCTGACTAGAACTGTACACGGTACTCCAAATTAGGCCTCAATGTCTTATACAACTTCAAAATAACACCCCATCTCCTGTACTCAGTACTTTGATTTATGAGGCCCAATGTGCCAAAAGCTTTCTTTACAATCCTATCTACCACTGGCGTCACTTTCAATCAATTATGGACCTGTATTCCCAGATCCCTCTGTTCTACCGCACTCCTCGGTGCCCCGCCATTCACTGTGTAAGACCTGAAGTCTAACACCTTGCTCTTGTCTGCATTAAATTCCACCTGCCAGTTTTCAGCTCGTTTTTCCAGCTGGTCCACATCCCACTGCCTGATCTGATAGTCTTGCTCGCTGCCCACTACACCTCCAATTTTGGTGACATCCACAAACCTGCTGATCCAGTTAACCACATTATCATCCAGATGCTCGACATGGAAGACAAACAACAATGGACCCAGCACTGATCCCTACGGCACAGGCCTCCAGTCAGAGAGACAACCGCCTACTACCACAGTCTGGCTTCTTTCCAACTCCCTTCATGTTCGGATTACAGATATCAGATTTGTTTTTCACATGTATACTGAAACATAGAGTGAAATGTATCATTTGCCTTAAAAACCAACACATCCCACGTCCTGTACTCAGTACTATACGGGCGTACTGAGATATCCAGCTGCAATCTGCCAGGAAGCAGGCACCCTTCTGGCTCAGCTCGATTAAAATCTCTCCACCAAGTGCACACACGGGACAGCTTTTGCAAGGACTTGATGGTGTGTCACAACACGTGCATCCTGGCTGGAGTGGTGCGAGAGTATGGGGAGGCTGCCCCTGTAGTTGAGCTGCACGCTGCCACCTGCCCCTCCTGCCCACTGCAAAGCATGAGTGGAAGCCTAACACTATTACAGTTCCAGTGACCTGGGCTTGATTCCCATCTGAAAATCCTGCAGGTTGGCAGGTTAGTCAGTCACAGAGCTGCTACTGTGGCTGGTAGAGTGGGGATACATCTCTATGGAAATGTAAGGCACTCCTTCCCTCCACTAGCCTGCAGGTCACCCTTCGGCAAGGTGTAGCACCTGCTTAGCCCCATCCCCACCCCGATCAGGGTCACATGAAGCCATGGGAGCAGGTGGTGGACGGTCATTTGATCATCCAGTACATATCACAAGTCCTGGTTATACGATCACTGATGCCAGGCAGATAATTTCTGAGGAGTATTGATAATGGCTGGGCATCACCTGTCTTGTAAAGACACTGCCCAGAAGAAGGCAATGGCAAACCACTTCAGTACAATCAATTGCCAAGAACAATCATGATCATGGAAAGACCACGATCACCCACGTCTACAGCACAGCACATAATGATGACGATAGGCGTTACTGGGCTCGTTTGCCAGGAAGGGCCTGTGACCATGCTATTTCTGTCATGTATGGACCTATTTCCTTTAGAGCAGGGGTCGGCAACCTTTTTGCCTCCGTGGGCTGGATCGCATATTAATGAGCGGACGGTAAAAAAACTTGAAATATGGGAATTATCCATTTAAATCCATCTAGTTATCTTTTGCCTCAAATTAATGAATAACGCATGCTAGAAAATCATTCGTGCTTAACCAAGGATGCCAATTAGTAATCAAAGAACTCAGTTTAGTTGCAATTTATTTCAATCAAGGCATCTCTGGAATCTATTAGAAGGACACGAAGAATCTTTAAACATGAAACGTATGAACATGATGCATTGAACGGTGGTAAATCAGTATAATAAAGAAGAAAATATTAATGCAAATGGTCGATAAATCAGTGTGAAACTTAATGCTGTTTGTTGCTTGAAAGCTTCTCAATATTGGGTGTCAGACGTGTTGATGCCAAGAGCAAGACATTATCCAGATGGGCATCAGTCAATCTTGTTCTCAAATGGTTCTTGGTGTGCTTTGTTTTTGAAAATAATTGCTCACACAGGTAAGTGCCGCCAAACAATGATGCCATCTCATTTGGATGGTCCACTAAGTTAGGATACCTCCCACTTGGATGAATATCAAGCACTGACACAGCTTCAGAATGAAATTTTGATCTCAGTGTGCCATCACTCTGCATCTCAATCAATTCCATTTGGAAAATTTCTGATGCAGTGTCCACTTCCACATCAAACGGAGCAGCAAACAGCCTGAACTCATTTGCATGCAAGTGAAAATCAGCAAAACGAGATGCAAACTCTTTTCTCAATTCTTGGACCCTATTCACCAAAATGCCTGGATCTTGTGCTTTATTTTTTTCGAAAAGTGGGAAAACGTGCACAATTTCCATTTTGAAGCTGGTACTCCCACAATTGCAGCTTTCTTTCAAAGGCCAGAATATGACCATACATCTCATGTATCAGCTGATGTTTTTTTTCCTTGAAGTTGCAAATTCAAGTTATTTAAATAAGATGTAATGTCCACAAGAAATGCCAAGGTTGCAAGGTTGCATGCCAATCAGGATCGTAGCACATGTAAGTACCTGGATATTTAGTGTGGATTTCTTGTTAAGACACAGTAACACTGTTTCTGTTTATAAACTTGAATGAACCCATCTGAAAACCTGCGCGTGCACGGAGAGTATCTAATACATATCAATAAGGTAGTCTGCCTTCCCGTCATTTGTATATACCAGTGTTTGGTTTGGGACAAAACGGAACCTGGGGCCAGTGTAACAACGTCCGTCAGTGTGGTCGCGTGAAACACTCAGAATAAGGACAAATTGCTCGCGGGCCAGATGAGCGTTGTATCCCAATAGGTTGCCTACCCCTGTTTTAGAGCAATGACACCCCCCCAGCACTATGCAATGATCTGTTGTCTGTGCATACACATCTCTCTCTGTCTCTGCAGTGGGACTACACCTGTTAAAGACATCTCCCGCATGCGAGCTTTTATTTAATTGATATGTAGTTGTGCACAGACACAACAAATTGGCAACAAGTATGAACCTGAATGTCAGGAAGTAACATGAACTGCACCGACAGATAGGGGATGAAACAGCAAATTGATCTGCACAAGAAGGCTGTCACAGGCGCTCGCAGAGGTATGAGTACAGTGTACATTAACGGTGAAAGTCATGCTGAATTTAAAGTGAAAATCACGTGGCGATGGTGTCAGTCGGGAAAATTGACATATTTGATAGTACTAATGAAGCCTGGGAGTTGTATATCGAGAGGGTGGAACTGCATTGTAACGTGAACAATGTGGAGGAGCAAAAGAAAAGCCCTACACCTCTTAGCTTAATGGACCCAAGAACGAACAGACTCTTACACAATTTAGAAACCCCTGAAAAGCCAGCAAGCAAGGTATTTTTTGAAGTTGTTACAATTTTACAAAATCACTTGAGCCCTAAACTGCTGGTAATAGCTGAGAGATTTAGATTTTACAAAGGGAACCAGTCAAAGGATGAAAGCATTTCTGAATACATTGCAGAATTGCACAAACTTTCCCAGTACTGTGACTTTACAGATGGTCTTTCTGATGCATTAAGGGGCAGGCTTGTATGTGGCATGCACAGTCAAAGCACTCAAAAGAGGCTACTGTCCAAACGAGACCTAATCTTAGAACGGGCACTGACCATCGCAATGTCGTTAGAGACTGCAGTAAAGGGTGCTGCAGAACTACAGAAAAGGAGGCTAGAGTGTGAAATGCACAAAATGTCCTGGAATGATGCAAAAAGCCAAAGATGTTGTCGATGTGGCAAATCCTCCCAGGATCCAAATGATTGTTGGTTCCAAGAAAAAGACTGCATGAAGTGTCACAGCCAAGGCCACACGGAGAGAATGTGCAAAGCAGACAGTAAGCACGACCACGTGTAAAATTCTCAAGGACAAAACTAAGCAAATGCATAAAGTTACCAAATGTGATACAGAATCAGACGACATGGAATCTGACAAAGGCGAGCTGTCAGGCCTAGGACTGCACTGTATAACTGAAGCAAATCACAAAGTCATCTGGATCACAACAGATGAAAATGGAGCTGGATACAGGGTCAGCTTTGTCCATAATTTGAGGCTGACCGTAACAGATCGCTTTCTAAGATACCATTAGAGAAGGTGTCAGTGATGCTAAAGACTTACACAGGTGAGAAGGTGTCTCCTAAAGGCAAACTGAAAGTAAATGTGACGTACGGAGTCCAAACATAGTAGTTAGAACTTTATGTATTGAAAAGTGGAGGGCCAGCACTTGTCAGATGTGAATGGTTGAGAAGAATGCAACTAGACTGGCATGCAACCAATGCTCTGTGTCACATCAATAGGCGACTGTAGCCCATGTGGTAGGACTAAGCAGAGGCTGTCACACCTACCCAATGCTGATGAGAAGGGAATAGATCAACATATTGAAAGCTTGGCCGAAAGCTGTTTGCGATGCCCAAAAGTTCAAAATGCACCCCCAGAGGCACCGTTACACCCCATGGGTGTGGCTGTCGGCACGGCAAAGAGAACATATTGACTTTGCTGGGCCATTCATGGACTCCATGTTTCTGATTACTGTGGATGCCCATTCGAAGTGGCCGGAGGTTATACCTATGAAGTCAAAGACTTGTCTCCACCCTATTCTCACCAGAAACGGCTTACTAGAGCAAATTGTGATTTACAACGGATCACAATACCCGTCAGAAGAATTCCAACGGTTCTTGAAGAAAAATGGCATCAGACATTTCAAGTCAGCTCCTCACCACCCAGCAATGAATGGGTTAGCTGAAAGGTTTCCCCGAACCTTCAAGAAGTCCATTAAAGTGACGGACAGGGAGAACATTCCTCTGCAGCACAAGGTCGACAGTTTTCTTTTTGTGCATTGGAACTCTGTTCATACGATGACAAATCAAACACCTGCAATGTTGTTCACGTGCAGGAATCTGAGATCTCGCGTAGACCTCCTGAAACCAGATCTATGGAGGGAAGCGCAGAATAAACAGTTCAGCCAGGTGCCAAGTGAAGCAGCAAAGTGCTTCGAGATTGGACAAGTAGTCATAGCACGTGATTACCGAGAAGACAAGTGGACACCTGGAAGGATAGCTACAAGAACTGGACCACCGATGTACACAGTGGATGTTGGAGATCAGACATGGAGATGTCATGTGGACCAGATACTGGATGCTCAGCTGAAGAACACACCTGAGTCGACTACATCCAACAAGATGAACACGTTACAGTCACCGGACTTACCTCTCGGTGATAACGTCACTGACAGCAACGTGAAACTGGAAACCGAGAACATTGTCTTAGACAAGACACCTGCCAAACCTGATGCCGCTCCACAGGTCCAGAGGTGCTATCATGAAAGAAACAGACACCACCCGAAAGACTGAATATTTAGTATCATGAAATTAGTTATGGACTGTTACTGTGAAAGCATGTTCATTTGGAATATGGGCTTATGAAAGGGAAATTGTACATACGCAGTTTAATGTTGTATTAATCTAGAGGGGGAGGAAGTGTAATGTATGGATCTATTTCTTTCAGAGCAATGACCCCCCACCCCACCAGCACTGTGTATTGTGCACATATTCACTGCTCGCTCACTCTCTCTCTCTCGTGCCGCAATGTGAATACACTAGTTAAAGCCATCCCCTGCGGGCGTGCTTTTACTGCTGTACAGACACAGCGGCATCTATCTCCTCCCAGGATCGTGCAGAGACATACAAGTTCCCGGCAGCCAGTGAGCGATGCCATCTGGAGTCTAGCTCCTGGTAAGGCCGTGGGGGAGGTTCCAGGCAAAGATCTCAACGGTGGAGCTGGTGGACGATGATGACGCATCACAGCGGCAGCGAAGGGGGAGGAAGGCTCCAATGGCGAAGGGTCCCCGGTTGTCTTGCAACAAAAAAACAATAATAATTTAAAACAATAGTTATAAATACATAAGATAGCTTATATACATAGATTGACACTGGACACAGGAGGGTCTGTACAGAAGGTGACTCTGACAGGAAATGATTGGGGGTGGTTGGGGGTGTGGAGGGGTGGGTCAGTGGGTGGAGGTGTTGATCAGCCTCACTGCTTGGGGAAAGGGACTGTTTTTGAGCCTGGTGGTCCTGGTGTGGATATTGAGTAGCAACCTCCCTGGTGGGAGTGGGACAAACGGTGTCCGAGCAGGGTGGGTGGGTTCTTTAAGATGATTTTGGCCCTTTTCTGTATCTGTGCCCTTGAGGGTGGGTAGACTGGGGCTGATGGTGCATTGAGCAGATTGGCTACCCGTTGTAGATCCTTTCTGTCTGCTGCTGTGCAAGTTCTGCATACTCATATGTCCCCTCATTCTCCTACCACCTTCCAGCTTGTCCTCCTTCCCCTCCTACATACGCAGATCGATTGTACGTCCACAAAGTGACGCGAGGCACAGGAGTGTCTGTACATGAGGTGACTGGCAGGAAACGATAAGGTAGTGGTGGTGGGGGGTGGGTTAGTGGGTGGCAGTGCCCACCGGCCTGACTGCTTGGGGAAAGGAACTGTTGTTGAGTTTGGTGGATGCTATGTACAAGTGAATACATTAATAAATACACAAACAAACAAAACAGATAAATAAATTGTTGTCCAATCACAAACCAGGGAAAATCTGCAGCGGTTGGAAATCCAAGCAACACAGAAAAAATGCTGGGGGAACGGGCAGCGTCTGTGCAAATGAGCAAGCAGTTGACATTTCGGGCCGAGACCCTTCAGCAGGAGTCTGGAAAAAAAATAGTGGAGCTTCTGGCTGGCACAGACTCATCGGGCCGAAGGACCTTCTTCAGTGTTGTATGACCCTACCCATTTGACAAAGAAAGTCTTTCGACAATGGAAACTTGAGGATGGCAGAGGCAACTCCGAAAACAGCCAAGGGACACTCCCAGGCTCGCTAACCTCACCCTGACAGCCAGTGATGACACGACAGTAACCCTGACAATGACAAGATCCACTGTGCCATCAAATTACAGCAAACACGTCCCAAAAACCTTCTCCAGAACTGTCAGTTATTTGTGAGTCAGGCTCGCTGAAAGTACACAGTTCTCTAACCAACCTTGTTCATTCCCAGCTGAGGGAACATAATGAGCCTGGGCAGGAGTCCGGAAAAAGTTTGCAAATTAATGCGATGTTTTATTGTTTGTTAACAGGTCACAGATTAATATTCTGTGTGGCGTGAAGCTTTTTAATACCAGCCATGCACCTTTACAGCTTTGACCCGGCTCTCTGGGACAGAAATGTGGGTTTGAGTTCTGGGCACCATACACAAAATGCTGGTGGAACACAGCAGGCCGGGCACCATCTATAAGGAGAAGTACTGTTGACATTTTGAGCCGAGACCCTTCATCAGGACTGTCGACGTTTCGGGCCGTTTTTGTGCTTCTGCCTGGCCTGCTGTGTTCCACCAGCATTTTGTGTGTGCTGTCGTTTGAATTTCCAGCATCTGTAGATTTCCTCGTGTTTGCTCTTTGAGTTCTGGGTGCAGATTTGTCAGCAGATTGCAGGCTGGGACCCTGGTGCGGTAGGAAGAGAGCCTGGGGTGCTACCCTTCGGGAGGATGGGGTCAGCGAAGAAAGCGACCAAAAACGACGTCTTTCGGATAGTTCACAAAACTTCTCCACTCATTTCTTCTTTCAAATATGATTCTGCTACTAAGCTGCATGCGACTGGAACCTGTGATTTACACTTTGATGGCGTGTTTTCAGGCCGATTGAGCAAACTGACGCTTTGCTGTGTCTGAGGGAGTTTGGTGAGGTTTTGAGCAGAGTGTGTGGCTTGGAGGGCAGGCGAGCCAGCCCATGATCCACTCCATTTCTTGCCGATCTCACCGGTTAAGGAGTCGAGCAAGATTGAATATCAACGAGAGCGGAAGGTGAATGGGTGTTCAGAGGGACCAGATTTTGACAGGGGTCTCTCTCTCTTGCTCTTGCTTGCTGCTCCCAGAGGAAGGTGCCTTCATGTGACAGTCTCTCTCTCTCACCCTGTCACCTAATACTGGTCGGAGGAAGATGCCTGCGCTCGACCGGTCTCTCTCTCTCTCACCAGATTCTGTTGGAGAAAGATGCCTGCGTTTGACTGGTCCCTCTCTCCCCTTCGCACGATGATGTCGGAGGAAGGTGCCTGTATTGACCTGTCTCTCTCTCTCCCTCTTGCCTGATACTGTTGGAGAAGGATGCCTGCGTTTGACCAGTCCCTCTCTCCCTTTCGCTCGGTGATGCTGGTTTGTGGAATGAGCTCTATAGTTCATGTTATCACGTTTCTGGTTTCTGGCTACTTTATTTTTATTGCTATTTTGCACAATTTTGATCAGGGCTGACTGGCTCTGCGGCCTGCAGTCAATGAACGTCACGGCGCTAGATTGAACTGAACAGTCCCCGACTGTTTCAAGGACTCTGCAGTTTGATTTTTTATATTCTGTGCTTTACACTCGTTTCTTGCCATTTGCATGAGTTGTTCTTTTCCTTGTGCATTGAGTGTTTCGATGTATTCTTCACTGGGTTCCATGGTGTTTCTTTGTTTCGGGGCTGTCTACCCGGGATTTATCAGCTCAGACAGGCCAAGAACACAAAACAAAATGTAGATCACAGGCTCTGATAGTGCAGACCACATTTGAAAGAACAAGAAGACGTGAAAGAATTGAAAGAAGTAGGGCGCCATCTTCTTCCGGTAGTTTAGAGTAGGGAGATTTACGTTGCTGTAATACAAGGCACTGGTGAGACCGCATTTGGAGTGCAGTGTACGGTTTTGGTCACCCTGTTGTAGGAAAGCCAGAGGAGGTGCAAAACAGATTCACAAGGATCTAGGCTGGACTACAGTGCCTGAGTCATAGGGAGAGCTCAGCGTCGCTAGAACTTTATTCCTTGGAACGTAGGATGACGAGGAGACAGATATGGTAGCGTAGCAGTTAGCACAACGCTTTACAGTACCAGAGACCCAGGTTCAATTCCTGCCGCTGCCTGTACTTTCTCCCAGTGACTGCGTGTGTTTCCTCCAGTTCCCTGCTACAGACAAAAGACGTGACAGTTGGTAGGATAATTGGTCATTGTAAACTGTCCCATCGTTAGGCTGGGGTTAAATCGGGGGGGGGGGGGGCGGGGTCACTGGGCAGCACAGCTCAAAGAGCCAGAAGGGTCTATTCCACACTCTATCTTAAACAAACAATAATAAATAAATAAACAAACAAATAAATAAATACGAGGTAAGTGGGGAGGTATTTAAAAAAGACTGGAGAGGTAACTGCTCTACCCGGCAGTTAGTGAGTGCCTGAGGAAGAGGTGCAGGTGGGTACAATTGCAACACACAAGAAAATTTGGGGCGATACATGGGAGGGGAGGGGCTTGGAGGGTTATGGGCCGAACATGGGCAACTGGGATGAGCAGGGAAGTTACTGGGGTCAGCATGGACTAGATGAGTGGAAGGTCCTCGCTCGTGTTGCATTTCTCTTTGACCCTCATGACATCAGCCAGGTCCTGCCTCAACTTTGATAAGTTCAAAGTACATTTATTATCAAAGTGTGTATGCTTTATACAACCTTGAGATTTGTCTCCTAACAGGCAGCCATGAAACAAAGACACAAAAAAACATGAACGAAGACCGTCCAACACCAAATGAGCAGAGAGAGAAGAAAAAAAAAACAAATGTTGCGACCAATAAGCTCAAGCAAACAGCGTTCTGAACTGAAGTCCAGAAAGAGAGCTTGTGCTCTGACCTCTAGTTCAGCCCAGTGCGAGGCAGCAAACTAAACCGGCCCATCTCTTGCCTCGGGCCCAGCGCCTAACTTGTCATTCTAACATCGGATTCAGTCGCTTCGATGCGCTCTGGGCCTGGACCCCGCCACTGCAATTTAGCCTGCACCCGACCTTTCTGATTTGGCTCGGCACGTATATCATCGTCCAAGCATTGGGTTCTGTTGCTCCGACACTCTCTGGGGCCTGCAGCCCCCTGCCTCATTTCAGCCTGCAGCCTACCCTTCCAATTCCAACTTGGCCCAGGGCTTAAACCCACTGAACCTCGGTCTGACCCGCTCTCGGCAATGGACCCGCTGCCTTGCCTCAGTTCTGCCACATCGTGCTACCTCCCAGTTCGAAGGGAAGTTACAGACTACTGCTCGCGATGACCGTTTACCAGAACAAGAGTGATTAACAAAGTATTTAGTTGTTTTTGTTGTTCCGTTGGCCGCCAGCCAGAAGCCGCTGAGATTCACCAGCACCATCTTAAACCACGAACATCCTCTGCTCCGAGGGTTTCAATCTGAGTCCTGCTCACCCCCCCCGCTCGATCTGCTGAGTTGCTCCAGTCTCTGGCCACAACTGAAAACCCCGATCCCCTGCACCGGCACTGGTTTCGCAGAATCGAAGCTGCAGGTGAGAAGGGAGGTGATACCCCGAGGCTAGAGAAAGTCGACTCACAACCCTTCATTCACAGAACCCCCTGTAGAACAGGAACAAGCCTTTTCAACCACAATGGCATTCCCTACTAATTAAATGGGTAACTAAATGCCTAATTAAATTATTCTCTTCTACCTACACAAGATCCATGCCCTGCCACTCTTTGCACATCCATATGCCTGTCTAAGGGTCTGTTCAATGCCTCTGTCATATCTGCTTCTACCGTTGCCCTGATACCCACCGCTCTCTGTAAAATCTTGTGAATATAAAGACTCAAGCATTCATATTCCCCCTCCCCTCTACATCTTCCCCCCTCCCCTCTATCTCCCTCCTCTTCCTGTCCGTCTCCCTCCCCTCCCTCGCTCCCTCCTCCTCCCCTCTCTCTTCCCTGCACCCTCCCTCCCTCTCTCCTCCCTCCTTCTTCCACTCTTTGCCTCCATCTTTCTCCCTCTCCCTTTTTCTCTCTCTCTCCTTTCCCCTCCCTCTCTTGCCCTCTCTCCCTTCCCTTTCCCTCCCTTTCTCACTCTCTCTCTCCTCTACCCCTCCCTCCCTCTTTCCCTCTCCCCCTCCCTTTGCCTCTCTCTCTCACCCTATCCCTCTCTCCTTCCTCTCTCATTCCTTCTTTCTCTCTCTCTCTTTCTCCCCTACCCCTCCTTTCCCCTCTTTCCTTTCCTCTCTCCTTCCCTCTGCCTCCTCTTTTCTCCCAGGGCAGAAATGGCTACTGCAAAGGGGGCATAATTTTAAGGTCTTTGGAGAAAGTACATGGGATGTTAGAGGTGGGACTTCCACACAGAGAGTGGGGCGTGTGTGTGGAACACCCTGCCAGGGTAATGGTAGAGGCAAATATATTAAAGTCACTTAAGAGGCTCTTAGAGAGGCACGTGGTTGATAGAAAAATGGAGGGAAGGGTGAGGCTGATCTTAGAGTAGGTTGAAAGGGTGGTATGCTAGTGTAGTGTTAACACAATGCTTTATAGTACCAGTGACCTGGGTTCAATTCCCGCTGCTGCCTGTAAGGAGTTTGTACTGCATAGGTTTCCTCCGGGTGCTCAGGTTTCCCCCCCACGGTCCAAAGACATACCGGTTGTTAGGTTAATGGGTCATTGTTAGTTTTCCTGTGATTATGCTAGGGTTAAATCAGGGGATTGCTGGGCAGCCTATTCTGTGCTGTATCTCAATAAACCAATCATACCGAGATGAGGCCAGCCTCAGGCTGGAGGAGCAACGCCTTGTATTCCGTCTGGGTAGCCTCCAACCTGATGGCATGAACTTCGATTTCTCCCGGTAAAGTAGTTTGCATCCTCCCCACCCCAATCCCCACTCTGACCTTTCACCTCTTCTCATTTGCCTATTACTCCCCCCGGGCCCCTCCTCCTTCCCTTTCTCCTAAGGCCCACTGTCCTCACCATCCTTCCTCTCCAGCCGTTGACCTTTCCCACCCTCTTGACTTCACCAATCACCTTCTAGCTGTCCTCCCTCCCCACCCCCCACCTTTTATTCTGGTGTCTTCCCCCTTCCTTCTCAGTCCTGAGGAGGGGTCTTGACCCGAAACATCGACTGTTTATTAATTCCCATAGAGGCTGTCCGCTGAATTCCTCCAGCATTTTGTGTGTGTTGCTTTGAAATAAATAAAAACATAGATATCCGGTTCAGTAACTAATAGAGAACCAGTTAGATGGGGCAAGGACGACTGGTGAGACATCACACAGGATGGGAACCACAACTTCCCCCAACTTAATGTTAACCAACCACAGGCCCATGACTGCTGTTCTGTAAGCCAGGACCTCTGGCTCACTAGCTTGGATGGCTGCCAAGCCACTATAGTCAACCCCTATATGTATGGTCTCAACGGCCGGCCATTAGAGGCAATCTAAATGGTTCTACATCGGTGACTCAATCTGGGATCCATCTGGACGACATGACATTGATTCACACGGACAAGGGGCTGGGATTGAAATTCAAGTCTAGGAGATCTGTCTCAAAGTTAAAAAAATTCAAAGTAAATTTATTATCAAAGTACGTAAATGTCACCAAATCCTGGTCTGAGGTTCGTTTTCTTGTAGGAACAAAGAAATACAATAGAATCAATGGAAAAACTATGCACAAAGCCTGACAAACAATGTGTAGAAGAAGACACACTGTATAAATACAAAAAAGAAACTAATAATAATAATAAATTACAGGATGAACAATGTACTTAATAGATATAGCCATTCCAAGTACACACAACATACATAGAAACATAGAAAACCTACAGTACAATACAGGCCCTTCGGCCCACAAAGTTGTGCCAAACTCGTCCTTACTTTAGAAATTACATAGGGTTACCCATAGCCCTCTATTTCTCTGAGCTCCATGTACCTATCCAGGAGTCTCTTAAAAGACCCTATCATATCCGCCTCCACCACCGTTGCCAGCAGCCCATTCCACGCACTCACCACTCTCTCCATAAAAAACTTAACCCTGACAGAAATCAATAGGTGAAAAACACTAAAATGAAAAGAAGAAACTGATAGACTTTGGAACATGAGTCCTTATAGTAACATCTACAACCGGTATCATACACAATAGCAATGAAGAATTAGGACTGGACAGCAATATTTATGTAAATCTTCAGAAAGCCACAATACCGAACACCGTTAGAATAGTCGGAAAGTTCCTAGCAATTGAGAAATGAGTGTGCTTGGCTATGCCTGTAACTCAGGCTGAGAAAAAAATAATAAATAATATTGAGTTGTGGGGTCGTTGAAAGTGAGTCTAAAGTTTGTGGAATCACTTGAGTGTTGTGGTGAGTGAAGTTACCCACACTGGTTCAGGAGCCTGATGGCTGTGGGGTAAATAACTGTTCCTGAACCTGGTGGTGTGGGACCTGAGGCTCATTGTGGTGAGTGAAGTTATCCACACTGGTTCAGGAGTCTGATGGTTGTGGGGTAATAACTGTTCCTGAACCTGGTGGTGTGGGACCTGAGGCTCATTGTGGTGAGTGAGGTTATCCACACTGGTTCAGGAGCCTGATGGTTGTGGGGTAATAACTGTTCCTGAACCTGGTGGTGTGGGACCTGAGGCTCATTGTGGTGAGTGAAGTTATCCCCTCTGGTTCAGGAGCCTGATGGTTGTGGGGTAATAACTGTTCCTGAACCTGGTGGTGTGGGACCTGAGGCTCATTGTGGTGAGTGAAGTTATCCCCTCTGGTTCAGGAGCCTGATGGTTGTGGGGTAATAACTGTCCCTGAACCTGGTGGTGTGGGACCTGAGGCTCCTGTACCACCTTCCTGATGGCAGCAGTGAGAAGAGAGCGTGGTCTGGATGGTGGGGTCCTTGAAGAATGTCTGGAAGAGAGCATGAAACTGCTATCACCCCTCAGGGGGTCTGCCCAAGGCACAGGCTGTGACTACTGAGGCAGAGTACGATTGACGCATCCCCAACATTCCTTGGCGGCTCCTCCTCTCCGGGGCTGTTTGAGGAAATTTTCTCTGCTGGAACACCATCAAGCGGAAAGAAGGTCAAGATTAATCGTCGAGTTCCAGACTGCCAAAAGCAACTAGGCATGCATCTCAAGTGCTGCGGGCCAGGCAGGCATGACCTGCAGACAATGTCACAGTCAGTGCGTTCCGTTCCTTCAGACAGCCTTGACCCAGTGCACTTCCCTGAAAGCAAACCAGCCCTAGGAAAACAAGCGCGGAAAGTTTCCTTTATCGCGGTTAGCTGAGCCTGGGGAGAGTTTGCTGAAGAGGGAATGAGAAAGTGCAGTGGGAGGGTCTGGGGGGGCGGGGGAAGGGGAGAAGGAGGTATGGTAACCGGATAGACGGAAGGAACAGGGAGAAGGGAAAGTGCCAGGAGGAGGGAGTGGTGGAGGAGACGTGGAGGAGGAGATGTAGAAACTTGACGACACACACTCAGCATTTCAGGAACAGCTGCTTCAGATTTCTGAATGGTCCATGAACCTACCTAACTATTTGGCTCTCTTTTTCCATTAATTACTTATTTTACTATATTTCTTATTGTAACTTGTCATTATCTATTATGTATTGCACTCTACTGTTGCCACAAAAGAAAACAAATTTCATGACGTTTGTGAGTGATGGTAAACCTGATTCTGATATGGGTCCCTATTGTGGACTGAGTGGGAAGGGGGTGGGGAGAGGGGAGGGAGCGGGAAGCACCAGAGAGACATTCTGTAATGATCAATAAACCAATTGTTCGGAATCAAATGACCTTGCCTGGTGTCTCAGGGCTGGGTGTGTCTGCTCCCAACCCCCTCACCCCGCCCCTGGCACTCCTTCTGTCCTCATCCCTCTGTGGCACTCCATCCTCGCTGTTCCCAACATCCTTGGCTCCTGCCAGATTTACAAACTTGCTTTCCGCTCCATGTTGACAAATAAAATACTGTGCAAAAATCTGAGGCACCTAGCTATATATATGTGTGTGTGTGTGTGTGTGTGTGTGTGTGTGTGTGTGTGTGTGCGCCTAAGACTTTAGCACATTATTAACTTCAAAGTTCGAAGTACATTTATTATCAACGTATGTATACTGTATACAACCTTGAGATTCATCTCCTTACAGGCAGCCACAAAACAAAGAAACCCAATAGAACCCATTAAAAAAGATCGACAAACACCCAATGTGCAGGGAGAAAAAAAAAACAAATTGTGCAAACAGTAAAAGTGAGTGAATAACGTTCAGAATTCTAGTTCACAAAAGTGAGTCCACAGCTAGGCATCGTGCAGCCGATTCAGGAGCTGGTTAGCTGCAGCCCACAGCCTCAGTTCAGAGCAGGGACAAGTAAACGTGGTGGACCAGCGAGCTGACGGCCTTTGTCCCTGACAGTGATTATAAACCTGATCCGCATTCAGACTCTACGGGGAGGCAGTGGGACCAGAGGGTGATGAGGAAGGGGGAAGGGCGAGAGGGAAAGGGAGGGGGAGGGGACGTGGGTGTCGTGAGGGCTTTCCTCCGCTAGCCTGTTTCTTGGCTGCTTTTATTCATAATCGCTGAAAAACCCACGGCTGCTATCAAGAACTTTCCGTGTTTCCATAACACCTTTCAAAGGTTCAAAGGTCAAGTCAAGTCACTTTTATTGTCATTTCGACCATAACTGCTGGTACAGTGCATAGTAAAAATGAGACAACGTTTTTCAGGACCATGGTGTTACATGACACAGTACAAAAACTAGACTGAACTACGTAATAAAAACAACACAGAGAAAGCTACACTAGACTACAGACCTACACAGGACTGCATAAAGAGCACAAAACAGTGCAGGCATTACAATAAATAATAAATAATAGGGCTGTAAGATGTCAGTCCAGGCTCGGGGTATTGAGGAGTCTGATAGCTTGGGGGAAGAAACTGTTACATAGTCTGGTCGTGAGAGCCCGAATGCTTCGGAGCCTTTTCCCAGACGGCAGGAGGGAGAAGAGATTGTATGAGGGGTGCGTGGGGTCCTTCATAATGCTGTTTGCTTTGCGGATGCAGTGTGCAGTGTAAATGTCCGTGATGGCGGGAAGAGAGACCCCGATGATCTTCTCAGCTGACCTCACTATCCGCTGCAGGTACAATTTAATGTCAGAGAAATGTGTACAATATGCATCCTGAAATGCTTTTTCTTTGCAAAACATCCACGAAAACAGAGGAGTGCCCCAAAGAATGAACAACGGTTAAATGTTAGAACCACAAAGACCCCCCCACCCTCGCGTGCGCAAGTGGCAGCGAGCAACAGTCCCCCCTCCCCCACCGGTCAAAAAAAGCATTGGCACCGTCATCAGGCACTCGAGCGTGAGCAAAGCGACAGCAAAGACACAGACTTGCAGTTACCCCAAAGACTACACTGTTCACCCGATATTCGACATGCCGCAGGTTCTCTCTCTCCCTATTAGGGAAGAAAGAGGTGTCTTCATTTTCCCAGCGAGTGGGGAGACATAACAAACAACCCGCTGATTTACGATGTTAAAAGTACGTTACGTTGCTTTTTTTGATCCTTTCATATCATAACAGCCAATGAAGGACTTCTTAAATATGATCACTGTTGTAATATGACAATCAATTCAATTTCCTACAAATATAAATGTTATAATCACAGTTTGAAATATTAGTGCCATCTAGTCTGTGCGAAACCATTTAAACTGCCTACTCTCATCGACCTACACCCAGACCATAGCCATCCATGTACCTATCCAAACTTCTCTTAAACATTGAAATCGAGCTCACATGCACCACACATGCCGGCAGCTCGTTCCACACTTTCACCATCGAGTGAAGAAGTTTCCCCTCATGTTCCACTTAAACTTTTCACCTCTCACCCTTAACCCATGACCTCTGATTGTAGTCCCACCTGACCTCAGTGGAAAAAAGCCTGCTTATATTTACCCTATCATTTTGTACTTTTTGGATTGTACCCCATCTGCTATTCCGTAACTTGTCTATATCCCTTTGTGACCTGTGACAACCTTCTGTCCACAACACCTCCAGCCTTGGTGTCATTTGCAATCTTACTAACCCACCCTTCCACTTCCTCCCCTGAGTAAAATCACAAAGAGCAGGGGTCACACCACTGGTCACCAACCTCTAGGTTCCATCGACTACCACGCTTTGCCTTCTGCGGGCAAGCCGGTTCTGAATCCACGCAGGCAGGTTTCCCTCAGCCTTATGCGTCTACCATGGGGAAAGGTATCAAACACGTTGCTAGAATCCAGTGCTCAATGTTTTGTCACATCCTGAAAGTATTCGATCAGGCTCATGGGGCCTGGCCTGCCCCTCACAAAGTCATGTTAAGTAACCCTAGTAAGACTAGGCCTCACCAATTCTTTTGGAAACAGGTCCTTTGGCCCATCATAAATGTGCTGACCCTGATGCCAAATTCAACTAATCCCTGTTGCCTGCACCTGATCCGTATCCCTCCATTCCCTAAAGATCCGTGCTTTCGTCTAAATTCCACTCTCACGTCTGCTTCCAGCGTGGAAAAGACCCCACGGCTACTGCTTTGCAGAGCCGCACGTCATAAACACCAGAGATTCTGCCGATGCTGGGAATCCAGAGCAACACACACAAAATGCTGGAGGAACTCAGCAGGTCAGACAGTGTCTATGGACAGAGTAACACACACAAAATGCTGGAGGAACTCAGCAGGTCAGACAGTGTCTATGGACAGAGTAACACACACAAAATGCTGGAGGCACTCAGCAGGTCAGACAGTGTCTATGGACAGAGTAACACACACAAAATGCTGGAGGAACTCAGCAGGTCAGACAGCGTCTATGGTCAGAGTAACACACACAAAATGCTGGAGGAACTCAGCAGGTCAGACAGCGTCTATGGACAGAGTAACACACACAAAATGCTGGAGGAACTCAGCAGGTCAGACAGTGTCTATGGACAGAGTAACACACACAAAATGCTGGAGGAACTCAGCAGGTCAGACAGTGTCTATGGTCAGAGTAACACACACAAAATGCTGGAGGAACTCAGCAGGTCAGACAGTGTCTATGGACAGAGTAACACACACAAAATGCTGGAGGCACTCAGCAGGTCAGACAGTGTCTATGGTCAGAGTAACACACACAAAATGCTGGAGGAACTCAGCAGGTCAGACGGTGTCTATGGACAGAGTAACACACACAAAATGCTGGAGGAACTCAGCAGGTCAGACAGTGTCTATGGACAGAGTAACACACACACAAAATGCTGGAGGAACTCAGCAGGTCAGACAGTGTCTATGGACAGAGTAACACACACAAAATGCTGGAGGAACTCAGCAGGTCAGACAGTGTCTATGGTCAGAGTAACACACACAAAATGCTGGAGGCACTCAGCAGGTCAGACAGTGTCTATGGTCAGAGTAACACACACAAAATGCTGGAGGAACTCAGCAGGTCAGACAGTGTCTATGGACAGAGTAACACACACACAAAATGCTGGAGGAACTCAACAGGTCAGACAGTGTCTATGGTCAGAGTAACACACACAAAATGCTGGAGGAACTCAGCAGGTCAGACAGTGTCTATGGACAGAGTAACACACACAAAATGCTGGAGGCACTCAGCAGGTCAGACAGTGTCTATGGTCAGAGTAACACACACAAAATGCTGGAGGAACTCAGCAGATCAGACAGTGTCTATGGACAGAGTAACACACACAAAATGCTGGAGGCACTCAGCAGGTCAGACAGTGTCTATGGTCAGAGTAACACACACAAAATGCTGGAGGCACTCAACAGGTCAGGTAGCATCTTCGGAAAGGAGCAGCGAGTCAACATTTCGGGCCAAGACCCGAGATCGTGATGAAGTGCCTGGTCCTGAAACATCGGCTGTTTATTCCTCTCCATAGACGCTGCCTGACCTGCTGAGTTCCTCCAGCATTTTGTGTTTAATCAGATGGAAGTCCATTGGCTGATTGAGTCTGTGAGGAAGTGTTTTGATTTCAGGGATATCTTGTGACAGAGTGGTTGCCTTTACTGTTGCTTTCTTATTTTGGAATTGCTTACCCGGAAGCGAGCTGTACTTTCACAATGCTCTGCTTTGCACGCTCATAGACGGGCAATTTCACACCCACTTGTTAACCATTAAAAGAGCCTAGTGGAGGAACAAAGCTAAACCTCCTAGTTGCAACCAAGAGTTCATCTATTGACATGAGATTCTATATTTGACTCTCAGATTGCTTATCAAATCTAGTCAACTGGAAAAGCATCTCTGTACAAATACTTAAATATTTCCACTAGGCGCCAGACCTATTGTTATCAAAGTCTTGTGGCTTTAACATTCTTCACTGACACAGCAATTGTACTTGATCAATATTCAATAAGAGCTTGTGTAGAACTAAAAACACAAGAACATCTGCAGATGCTGGAAATCCAGAGCAACACACACACAAAATGCTGGAGGATCTCAGCAGGTCAGGCAGCTTCTATGGAAAAGAGTAAACAGCCGATGTTTCAGGCAGAGTCCCTTCTTCAGGACTGGAAGAGGAAGGTGGGGAAGGGGGGGGGGGGGGGCTTGAAGCCACAATAAAAAGGTGGGGGGAGGGGAAGGAGGCTAGCTGAGGGTGACAGGTGAAGTCAGGTGGGTGGGAAAGGTCAAGGGCTGGAGAAGAAGGAATCTGACGGGAGAGGCGAGTGGGTCATAGGAGAAAGGGAAGGAGGAGGGGACCCAATGGCCAGAGTGGGGAATGGTGGGTGGGGGACAGCATGCAAATTTTGTTCACTGGAAGGAGAAATCGATATTCATGCAGTCAGGTTGGATGGTACCAAGACAGACAGAAAAATAAGGTGCTGCTCCTCGTGGCACAAGGGGAGGCCATGGTTCCACACGTCAGACTGACACGTGCCTTTTACACGTTGTGTAAAAGTAGCTTTGGCTGCTCCTTCCATGAAATCAGTGCATTGTGTTGTCACACACTGTTCAAATGCAGGCCGTTTCAAGTTCAATTTCAAACCCAAGTATATTGTCATTTAACTGCATACATGTACACCATCAAATGAGACATCGTTTCTCCAGACCAGGATGTGAAAGCACAGTAGCATGCATAACACACAATCAAATAAGAATTAAATCTACAAATGAATTACACACAATTAAACAAAGTAAAGTGCATAAATTAAATATTGTATGGTACAGTACAAATTATCCGGTGACACTTCAAATGTGATGCGGCTGGGAGTTCAGAAACCTAACGGCCTGAGGGATGTTTTCCCATCCTGACCGTTCTTGTCTTTATGTATCGGAGTCTCCGGCCTGATAGTAGAAAGTCAAAGAGGGTGGGATCCTTGATAAAACTAAGGGCCCTGCGTACGCAGCGCTCCTGATAAATGGCAGGGTGACTCCTATGATCCTCTCACCCATTCTCACAGACCTTTGGACTTCCAGTCCGATGCTCTGCTGCTCCCAGACCAGATGGAGATATCTCAATAGTGTTCCTGTAAAATTCAGTTAGTATGGGGGTGGGTGGAGCTTCACTTCCCTCAATCTCCTTAGTAAATGGAGGCGCTTCTGTGCCTTCTTGATCAGAGAGGAGAACTTGAGGCACCAGGTGAGGTCACCTGCGATGTAAGTTAACAAATAATTAATTATACGCAGTCCAGAAGATAATGAAGGTGCTTTTACAACACAAGTCAAAAACTAAAGAATATAAGGTTACTGGTGGATCACACGTGATGAGACCTGGGTGGTGGCCCGGAGTCTCTCGGCCTGGGGGAAGCAGTCCTTGTCTTAATGCTACCTCCTGCCTGATAGTAGAGGGGCCAAAGAGATTGTGGGACAGATGGGAGGGATCACTGACAACGATTGCAGCTCTCCTGCTAGATGTCATGGAATGGTGGAAAAGAGGCCCTGATAGGTTCCTCCAGCACTTTGTGTGTGCTGCTTAGGTTGGACTGATCAAAGCACCAGGTCGATTTGGAAAGGTCAGATACGGGCCGAACCGAGGCAGCGGGATCCAGACCCAGAGTGTATCCATGCGACAGGTCCTAGAGAGAGAGGAACGACCCAATGCTTGGATGATTTAAACTCTGGTCCAGTTTAACTGAAAAGGCAGGTGTTGGGACTAGAGACCAGGATTGAGCCGGTTCTGCAGACATTTACTCCGCTATGCGCTGAACTGAGGCTGTGGGCCTACTCCGAGCTCGTGTCTGAGGGCTCCATGACATTTACTCTGCTGTGTGATGAACTGAGGCTGAGGCTGTGGCCTGGTCCAGCTGCTCTGGGCTTCGTGTCTGCGAGCTCCCCGATGATTTGCCTCACTGTGTGATGAACTGAGGCTGAGGCTGTGGCCTGGTCCAGCTGCTCTGGGTTTCGTGTCTGCGAGCTCCCCGATGATTTGCCTCACTGTGTGATGAATTGAGGCTGTGGCTGTGACCTGGTCCAGCTGCTCTGGGTTTCGTGTCTGCGAGCTCCCCGATGATTTGCCTCACTGTGTGATGAATTGAGGCTGTGGCTGTGGCCTGGTCCAGCTGCTCTGGGCTTCGTGTCTGCGAGCTCCCCGATGATTTGCCTCACTGTGTGATGAATTGAGGCTGTGGCTGTGGCCTGGTCCAGCTGCTCTGGGCTTCGTGTCTGCGAGCTCCCCGATGATTTGCCTCACTGTGTGATGAACTGAGGCTGAGGCTGTGGCCTGGTCCAGCTGCTCTGGGCTTCGTGTCTGCGAGCTCCCCGATGATTTGCCTCACTGTGTGATGAATTGAGGCTGTGGCTGTGGCCTGGTCCAGCTGCTCTGGGCTTCGTGTCTGCGAGCTCCCCGATGATTTGCCTCACTGTGTGATGAACTGAGGCTGAGGCTGTGGCCTGGTCCAGCTGCTCTGGGCTTCGTGTCTGCGAGCTCCCCGATGATTTGCCTCACTGTGTGATGAACTGAGGCTGAGGCTGTGGCCTGCTCCAGCTGCTCTGGGCTTCGTGTCTGCGAGCTCCCCGATGATTTGCCTCACTGTGTGATGAACTGAGGCTGAGGCTGTGGCCTGGTCCAGCTGCTCTGGGCTTCGTGTCTGCGAGCTCCCCGATGATTTGCCTCACTGTGTGATGAACTGAGGCTGAGGCTGTGGCCTGGTCCAGCTGCTCTGGGCTTCGTGTCTGCGAGCTCCCCGATGATTTGCCTCACTGTGCGATGAATTGAGGCTGAGGCTGTGGCCTGGTCCAGCTGCTCTGGGCTTCGTGTCTGCGAGCTCCCCGATGATTTGCCACACTGTGTGATGAACTGAGGCTGAGGCTGTGGCCTGGTCCAGCTGCCCTGGGCTTCGTGTCTGCGAGCTCCCCGATGATTTGCCTCACTGTGTGATTAACTGAGGCTGAGGCTGTGGCCTGGTCCAGCTGCTCTGGGCTTCGTGTCTGCGAGCTCCCCGATGATTTGCCGCACTGTGTGATGAACTGAGGCTGAGGCTGTGGCCTGGTCCAGCTGCTCCGGGCTTCGTGTCTGCGAGCTCCCCAATGATTTGCCGCATTGTGTGATGAACTGAGGCTGAGGCTGTGGCCTGGTCCAGCTGCTCCGGGCTTCGTGTCTGCGAGCTCCCCGATGATTTGCCTCACTGTGTGATGAACTGAGGCTGAGGCTGTGGCCTGGTCCAGCTGCTCTGGGCTTCGTGTCTGCAAGCTCCCCGATGATTTGCCTCACTGTGTGATGAATTGAGGCTGAGGCTGTGGCCTGGTCCAGCTGCTCTGGGCTTCGTGTCTGCGAGCTCCCCGATGATTTGCCGCATTGTGTGATGAACTGAGGCTGAGGCTGTGGCCTGGTCCAGCTGCTCTGGGCTTCGTGTCTGCGAGCTCCCCAATGATTTGCCGCATTGTGTGATGAACTGAGGCTGAGGCTGTGGCCTGGTCCAGCTGCTCCGGGCTTCGTGTCTGCGAGCTCCCCGATGATTTGCCGCACTGTGTGATGAACTGAGGCTGAGGCTGTGGCCTGGTCCAGCTGCTCCGGGCTTCGTGTCTGCGAGCTCCCCGATGATTTGCCTCACTCTGTGATGAACTGAGGCCGAGGCTGTGGCCTGCTCCAGCTGCTCTGGGCTTCGTGTCTGCGAGCTCCCTGATGATTTGCCGCACTGTGTGATGAACTGAGGTTGAGGCTGTGGCCTGGTCCAGCTGCTCCGGGCTTCGTGTCTGCGAGCTCCCCGATGATTTGCCTCACTGTGTGATGAACTGAGGCTGAGGCTGTGGCTTGGTCCAGCTGCTCTGGGCTTTGTGCCTGCGAGCTCCCCGATGAGTTGCCTCACTGTGTGATGAACTGAGGCTGAGGCTGTGGCCTGGTCCAGCGGCTCTGGGCTTCGTGTCTGCGAGCTCCCCGATGATTTGCCTCACTGTGTGATGAACTGAGGCCGAGGCTGTGGCCTGCTCCACCTGCTCTGGGCTTCGTGTCTGCGAGCTCCCCGATGATTTGCCTCACTGTGTGATGAACTGAGGCTGAGGCTGTGGCCTGGTCCAGCTGCTCTGGGCTTCGTGCCTGAGGGCTCACTTTCATTTTAAATGCTATTTGCTTAATTTTATCGCTTGCACTATATATTTTTTTCCTCGCTCTCTGAACATTGGGTACTTGTCAATTTTTTCATGGGTTCTTCTGGGTTTCTTGTTCAGTGGCTGCCTGTAAGGAGGTGAATCTCAAGGTTACATAATGTATACATACTTTGATTAAAAAAATGTACTTTGAACTTTGAACTTTAAGGGGTTGTTATCACAGGAGCAGAATGAGACCATTCAGCCCATCAAGTGTGCTTCAACATTCAACCACGGCTGATTATCCCCCTCAACCCCATTCTTTTACCTTCTCCCTGTAACCCTGACTAATCAAGAACCTATAAGCCTCTGCTTTTAATACACCCAGTGACCTGGCGTCCACAGCCGACTGTGGCAATGAATTCCACAGATTCACACAGTGATAAATAAACAAGAAGCTGAATCGACGGCTCTGGACTGACGTTTCAGTGTAATCCGCAGACGGTGTCGTTCAGTGGAAATGCTGTCGTTCGGACGGGGCATTAAGACCAAGGACTGTCTGTTTCATGAGGAAGAACAAGAGTGTTTCCCTTGGTGTTTTTGGCCAATGTCTATCTGTCAATCACCATCACTGACGTTACAGAAACAGCAATGAAGAATCCCTTCACATTTGAATGCGACACTATTCCTGGGTCTCCACCTAGGACTTGCCTGACTGACAGTAGTGAAAAGCGAGAGGAAGCTGCTGACACGATGAAGGAAGCCGTGGCCATCACCCGAGATGGAGGCCCTTCACTGCTGCTCTAAATGCCGGTGAAATAGTGGGCAACAGGTAAAAGAGGCCATCACCGACCCTGAATTAGTCTGCACCACGCCGCTTGAGAAACTCTGCAGATGCTGGAACTCAAAAGTAACACACACAACGCTGGAGGAACTCAGCGGGTCAGACAGTGTCTATGGACAGAGTAACACACACAAAATGCTGGAGGAACTCAGCAGGTCAGGCAGTGTCTATGGACAGAGTAACACACACAAAATGCTGAAGGAACTCAGCGGGTCAGACAGTGTCTATGGTCAGAGTGACACACACAAAATGCTGGAGGAACTCAGCGGGTCAGACAGTGTCTATGGTCAGAGTAACACACACAAAATGCTGGAGGAACTCAGCAGGTCAGACAGTGTCTATGGTCAGAGTGACACACACAAAATGCTGGAGGAACTCAGCGGGTCAGACAGTGTCTATGGTCAGAGTAACACACACAAAATGCTGGAGGAACTCAGCAGGTCAGACAGTGTCTACGGACAGAGTAACACACAAAAATGCTGGAGGAACTCAGCTGGTCAGACAGTGTCTACGGACAGAGTAACACACACAAAATGCTGGAGGAACTCAGCTGGTCAGACAGTGTCTACGGACAGAGTAACACACACAAAATGCTGGAGGAACTCAGCTGGTCAGACAGTGTCTACGGACAGAGTAACACACACAAAATGCTGGAGGAACTCAGCTGGTCAGACAGTGTCTACGGACAGAGTAACACACACAAAATGCTGGAGGAACTCAGCTGGTCAGACAGTGTCTACGGACAGAGTAACACACACAAAATGCCGGAGGAACTCAGCAGGTCAGACAGCGTCTATTGAAAAGAGTCAACAGTTGACATTTCAGGCCGAGACCCTTCTTCACACTGCTGCTTGTGGAAGTTTGCTGTACACAAACAGAAAGTGATATCAGAACGTCGAACAGTAAAACACGGCGCAGGCCATTCGGCCCACAATGTTGTGCCAATCTTTTAACCTACTGTAAGATCAACCTAACCCGTCCCTCCTACAGAGCCCTCCATTGTTCTGAAACTCATGTGCCTCTCTAAGAGTTTCTTAAATGCCCCTGTTGTATCTTCCGCTATCACTATCCTGGTAGGGTGTTCAACACACCCACCACACTCTGCTGAAGAAAAACTTACCTTTGACATCTCCCCTATACTTGTCCCCAGTCACCTTAAAATAATGCACCCTTGTATTGCATTTTTCTGCCCTGGGAAAAAGGCACTGGCTGTCCACTCAATCATCTTGTACACTCTATCCAGTCACTTCTCATTCTCCTTCGCTCCAGAGAGAAACGCCCGAGCTCACTCAACCTCTCCTCATAAGAAACGGCAGCATCTCTAGTCCAGGCAGCGTCCTGGTAAATCTCCTCTGCACCCTCTCTAAAGCTTTCACATCCTCACTGAACAGAATATTTCAAGTGTGAAATATTATCCCCTGGTTATAAAGAATACTGAGACATGAAGGGTGACCAAGAGAAACACAGCTCTTTAAATCTAACACACCACCCCTTCCTTGTTCTGTATCCTCCAGCATTTCTCGTCAACGGATAGCAAGCAAAGGAAGGCTGGTTCAAACTCCACTCTCCTTGCCATGTCAGGCCCAGAACCAAACATGCTGAACGCGATTGAAACTGAAGTGATTGCTGAAGTTATGCGCAGCAAATTGTAACAACCAAATAGCGTGACTGAATTTGCAGAGATAAGGGACCCTCACCTCAGCCAAGTAAAACAGACAGGCTGCTTTGTTTAATCTTTACCAATCTCGGATCCCTATCCCTATGGGCAGGTTCACATGCAACGATCGGGCCTCACTTGGATGAATTTTTCAATTGTTGTCATCCAGAGACAACAGCACCAACTCCAAACCTCGTTTGTTCAGTAGCCCAGGGAGCTTTTCATCAATGAAAAGCTGACACAATGCCATATAAAGAGGTGTTCGGACAAGATCAGTCACAGCAGTGGCTCTAAGGGACTATAAGAGGAAAGGAGGGGACATTGGCTTAGACTCTGATGTAGAACATCCGCTCCCATGGATAATCAGGCAACTCATTCATATACTAATCATATCCTAACCCTTTTATACCAATTGTACCCTAAACCTCTAATACAAATCCCACCATAACCCATTTATAACAATGCTACCCTTACCCAACTATAGCTACCCTACTGTAACCAATTTATACTAATCCTACATTAACCCCTTCACACTATTCCTACCTGAACCCTTAAATACCATTCCTACCCTAACACATTGGTACTAATCACACCATAACCCATTTATAACAATCCATAAGACCATAAGACATAGGAGCAGAATTAGGCCATTTGGCCCATCAGGTCTGTTCCGCCATTCAATCATGTCTGATCCTTTTCTTCCCCTCCTCAACCCCACTTCTCAGTCTAATTGTACCCTAAACCATTTATACTGATCCTACCCTAGCCTATTATACTAATCATACCATAACCTATTAATACCAATCCTATCCTCACTCATTGGTATATCCTAGTTAAACCAATCCTACTCTAACACATTGGTACTAATCACACTGTAACCCATTTATAATAATCCTATCCAACCATTTTTATGAATCCTACCCTAAACCATTTACTGTATACTAATCACTGATTAACCCATTTATACCAATCCAATCATAACCCATTTATACCAATCCTACCCTAGCCCATTTATAATACTGTTATCCTAACCCAGTTATACTAATCCTACTCTAGCCCATTTATTCTCCCCACATTTATTAACACTCTCCAATTTCTACCACAGTCTACAGCAGAAAACACACCTTTCAGCTCATCTAGTCTGCACCAGCCTTGGTTTCTGCCTAGTCCCATCTACACTGACCCACAGCATAGCCCTCCATTCCCCTCTCACTCATGTACTTACCCAAATTTCTCTTAAATGTGGAAATCAAATCTGCAGCCAGCACTTCTGCTGGCAGATCAATCATTCCATCTTGGCTGATTTATTGCCCCTCTCAACCCCATTCTCCTGCTTTCTCCCCATAACCTTTGACACCTTTACTAAGCAAGAACCTATCAACCTACATTTTAAAAATACCCAATGACTTGGCCTCTACAGCCATCTGTGACGATCAATTCCACAGATTCACCACCATCTGCTAAAGAAATTCCTCCTCATCTCTGATGCAAAGGGATGTACTTGCTTTCTGAGACTGTGCTGCCAGTGCAAAACTCTGCCACGACTAGAAATATCCTCTTGCCGTCCACTGTTTCTAGGCCTTACAATATTTGGTAAGTTTCAAAGCGATTCCACCCCTCCATTCTTCTAAACACTGGTGACTACATTCCCAGAGGCATCTAATGCTCCACATACATTAACCCTTTCTTGTAAATCTCCTGTGGACCTTCTCCAATGCCAGAATACCCTTTCTTAGGATGGAGGCACCACCTGTTGAAGAAGACGTTAAACTGAGGCCGTCTCTAAGGCAGGCAGAAAAGCTTGTTGGATCTTGATACTTTTGTGATCAAAGGTTATTTCGAAGTCAAGAATAAGGCATAAAACTTACTGCTTACGATCGTTTTATTAAGTGTTACAAGAGCAGAAAATGACCGAGAAAGAGGAGGCAAGAGGATAACAAAACGAGAAAGAAAAAAGCGGCTGTGGCCGTCTCATACTCAGGCTGGAGATAACACAAATTCCAGTGATAACAATTAATATATCAGGTGGACAGATTTCAGCAGAGTGACACCTGCTACTGAAAACTAAGAAGCTTGTAGAAAAATGCAAAAGCAACTGTACTGTAATTACTGGAAAATTCACTGAATAATTACATGTATGCCGGTGGTTATGTAAAACTACAAGCAAGCAAAGGAAAGTTAAACTACAAGAAAAATATCATGTCTACACCCCAATCCAACAAGATCCAGCACTGGAAGAGGGTACTGACCAGTACACAGCCGGTGTAATGTCAGTGTTAATGTTACAAGCGGCTGACTGCATTGTAAAAGGTGCTTCTCCGGCAGCCTGAGATGGAAAGGCTGTTTGAGAAATGCGAATGTCTCCTTTCGAGTATGGTGAGGGTGGTGGTGGGGGTTGTTGATGTGAACAATGGAGGGGCAGAGGGGGAGGGGAATATTTAATACAGGGCCGGTCCATATATGTCCAAAGAATTTCTGCCACCCACACAGCCAGAGAGTGTGAGCGTGAGAGAGAGAATGAGAGAGGTAGAGGGTAAGAGAAAGGGAGAGGGAGAGGAAAAGAGAGGGAGGGAAAGAGTGGGGAAAGAAAGAGAGAGGGGGTGGGAAAGGGAGGAAGAGGGAGGCAGGGAGAGAGAGAGAGGGAGGGGGAGGGAGGGGATGGGAGAAAAAGAAAGGGAAAGAGGGAGAGAGAGGAGCAGGTTGAAAGAGAGATGAGAGAGTGGGAGGGAGGGAGAGAAAGAGAGAAGGAGAGAGAGAAGGGGAAAGTGAGAGAGAGGAAGAAAGATGGAGCGCGAGAGAGGGAGTAGAGGGGGGTGTTGAAAGGAGAGACAGAGAGATAGAGAAGAAAAGAGAGCAAGAGAGAGGAGGAGAGGGAAGACATGTACAGGTAGTACATACCGCAGGGCTGGAATGTAGTTGATATCACCTTGTACTCATAATTACTTAACAGTATGGTATTAAACCTGGCTGGCATTCAAAACAAACTGCCAGAAGATTACTGAATGACTCAGGATCATCAGAACAAAAGCCATTTGTGATATTCCCCACCTGCCTACTAAATAGTCATTACTTAGTTTAAACTGACTGATTTGACCAGAAGATTAACTTCCAATCCAAAGTGACTCATTCGTTCACATCTGACACTATGACTGGGTCGTACATTGTTGGGAGAGGTTGCCGAAGGGAAGGTGAAGTTAGATGCCAGCGGCCCTCAGTGAAGCCACAAACCAACCAACTCTTAGCACCACTTGTGGTACATACCCCAGACCACTACTGCCCAAGGTGTCAAATCTTCACCCACAGACCATAGTTCTTGAACCATTAATTTGAGCCACACGGTTCTCCCCTGGTGGTCAGCACATCTCATTGTTTTCAACATCTCCAGCAAATTCCTGCAGATGTACTGATGTTCTAACTGGTTGCTTCACCACTTGGTATGGGGTGGGGGGGGGGGGTGCGGGGAAGGGGTGCCTATTGCACAGGGTCGGAAAAAACTGTAGAAAGTTGTGAACTCAGCCAGCTTCAACATGGGCACTAGCCTGCCCAGATTTGAGGACACCTTCAATATGTGATGCCTCAAGAAGGCAGCATCCATCACAAAGAACCCCCATCACCCAGGACATGCCCTCTTCTCATTACAACATTCAAGGAGGAGGTACAGGAACCTGAAGACACGCACTCAGTGATTCAGGAACAGCCTCTTCCCCTCTGCCATCCAATCTCTGACTGGACATTGAACCCACAAACACTATCTAACTATATGATCTCTTCTCGCACTTATTTCTAAAGTTCAAGCGCTCAAAGTAAATTTACTTACATACTGCCTGTTACTCCACTGGCTTTTCGGGCAGCTATGAAGGTCCTCCATCTCTGTCTGTCCTTGGCCGTCTTGTCTATTGTGTCCCACAAGTGGTTCAGGTTCCTCATTTCTGCCTCTACGGTACGGCTCCGAGTTGTCTTTGGTCTCCAGTGTTTTCTTCGCCCCTCAGGGGTCCAATGAAGTGCTGTCTTGATGCTGGAGTCGGCCTCTCTTCTCATCACGTGCCCAGTCCATCTCCATTATTTCCTCATGATGATGGTGGCCGTGTCCTCTTGGTGACGCTGAAGGAGTACGGCACGGTTGGAGATATTTCTAGGCCAGAAAATATGGAGTTTCTTCCAGAGGCTCATGGTGTGGGATGATGACAGCTTGGCAAGGTCACTGTCTGTAAGTCATTTTATTATCAAAGTACATATACGTCACCATACACAACTCTGAGATTCACTTTCTTGTGGGCATGCTCAGTAAATCGATCGAATAATAACTCACGCTGATTTGGGTGTATTTCTATGTTACATCGACTGCCCTATTTATCATAAATTATCATGAATGACTATGATTGCACTTTGCACATTTAGACGAAGACAACGTAAAGATTTTTACTCCTCTTGTATGTGAAAGATGTAAGAAATAAGGTCAATTCAACTTAATTCATAACAGAATCAGTGAAAGACCACACCAGCTTGGATGTTCAACCAAAGTGCAGAAGACAACAAAAAAAAAACAAAACAAATAGAAATAGAAAGAACTAATAATAATAATCATCATAATAATCAATAAACAAACAATAATTATTAGGAACATGAGATGAAGTGTACTTGAAAGTTGAGTGCATGGGTTGTGGGAACATCTCAATGATTTTATTGTAAGTTGCACTGTACTGTTGCCACAAGAGATCTCACAACATCCATCACTGACAATAGACCAGATTCTGATTGGACTGCATCCCCAGCTTTCTGTTGTGTTGGGGTCATAATCTAGGCCGCAAGTCCTCAAGGGTTCGCCGCTCTACCAGACTAAACCATGTTTGCCCTCAAAGATCCTATAGAAGAATGGTCCGGAGAGTTTCCTCTGCTTCTGGTCAGTTACTGAGTCAGTGATTCTGTTAGTAATATCTGTACTACTTCAGAAGATGAGACTGGCTCTTTAATGTATTCTTAGAGGTGTTCCAAGAACTGATAATCTCTTCATCAATCAGTTAATTTTTATGGTCTTTAGAGCCTATTCAGATTTTTCATTAAGGTGAGCTAGGGCTTTTCTCTTTAGAACCTTGGAGAGGTGACTTGATAGAGGTGTATAAGATGATAAGAGGCATTGATCAAGTGGACAGCCGGAGACATTTTCCCAGGGCGGAAATGGCTAATACAAAGAGGCATAATTTTAAGGCAATTGGAGGAAAGTATGATGGGGCAGGGGGTATCAGAGGTAGTTTATTTTCCACACGGAGAGCGGTGGGTGCATGAAACACCCTGCTGGGGAGGTCTTAGATTAAGATAGATTAGGGACATTTAAGAGACTCTTAGGCAGGTACATCGATGATAGAAAAATGGAGGGCTACACGGGAAGGAAGGGTTAGATTGATCTTAGAGTAGGTTGAAAGGTTGGCACAACATTGTGGGCCGAAGGGCCTGTACTGTTCTATGTTCCTTCTATGAAGGCTTGGTATTCCCCCATACTCAAGCCTGGTTCTTATTGGGTCACCATCCGGTCTGCTCAGCAGGTGACAGGACTGCAGCCTAAACGTGTGCTTTGAAAGCCACGTTCGACGTTTGGAAAGAGAAACGTAAATTCCGGATGTTTGCTCCTTAATGGCAATACAGAACTTTTTACACAGCAGTCAAGGATGCCTACCGTTCCATCCAACGACCTCACTTCGGAAAATCGGACCATCAGGCCATACTCCTCCTCCCGGCTTACAGACAGAAACTGAAGCGGGAGGTCACGGTGTCAAAAGTGGTGTTGCGTTGGACAGAGGAAACGGATGAGGTCCTCCGTGACTGCTTTGAATCGGTGGACAGGTTAGTATTCAAGGACTCGGCAGCTAACCTCGATGAGTATGCCTCAGCTGTCATGGACTTTATCTGGAAATGCACAGAGGACTGTGTGTCTTGCAAGACGATCCGGGTATTCCCTAACCGGAAACCTTGGATGAATTATGAGGTCCAGTCCCTTTTGAAGGCTAGAGCTGCGGCTTTTAGGTCTGGAGATACCAGTCGCTACACGGAATCCAGGCATGAACTCCGGAAAGCCATTAAGGGTGCCAAGAGGCAATATCGAGCCAAGTTGGAAGCCCAGGCTAACCAGAGGGATGCCAGTAGACTATGGCAGGGTCTAAATGAGATCACTGGGCGCAAAGAAAAGGCTGGGAGTATCAATAACTGTAGCGCTTCTCTTCCTGATGAACTTAACATATTCTACGCAAGATTCGAACAGAAGAGGAGCATCCCGCCCCCTCTGGATGAACCGGACCTGGTGGCATCGAGATTCATTATCACCGAGGAAGACGTTAGAAGAGTCTTCCTGAAGATAAATCCAAGGAAGGTGATGGGCCCAGATGGCGTCCCAGGACGGGTTGTCCGGGCCTGTGCAAGCGAGCTAGCTGGAGTGTTTACTGACATCTTCAACTGCTCCCTGCTTCAGTCTAAGATCCCCTCATGTTTTAAGAAGGCAACGATAATCCCGGTGCCGAGAAAAGCAAGCCTGAATGACTACCGACCTGTGGCTCTGACATCCATTGCTATGAAGTGCTTCGAGTGATTGGTTATGGCACACATCAACCATAACCTACCGGTCAACCTCGACACTTTGCAATTCGCCTACCGGAGCAACAGGTCAATGGCAGATGCCATCTCTCTGGCACTACATTCCTCCTTAGAACACCTGGAGAATAAAGATGCATATGTAAGGCTCCTTTTCATTGACTACAGCTCTGCCTTTAATACCATCATTCCAAATAAACTGATTCCTAAACTCCGCTACCTGGGTCTTAGCTCTCAGATCTGCAGCTGGATCTTCAACTTCCTCACAGACAGGACCCAGGCTGTAAAAATGGGGACAACCTCTCCTCTACAATCACTCTGAGCACCGGTGCCCCACAAGGCTGTGTACTCAGCTCCCTGCTGTACTCACTGTACACCCATGATTGTGTAGCCAAGTTTCCATCGAACTCAATATATAGGTTTGCTGATGACACCACAATTGTAGGCAATATCTTGGGTAATGATGAGTTTGAGTACAGAGAGGAAATTAAGAACCTGGTGGCATGGTGCGAAGACAATAACCTATCCCTCAATGTCAGCAAGACGAAGGAATTGGTTGTTGACTTCAGAAGGAGTAGCGGACCACACAACCCCATCTACATCGGTGGTGCGCAGATGGAACAGGTCAAAAGCTTTAAGTTCCTCGGGGTGAATATCACAAATGACCTGACTTGGTCTAACCAAGCGGAGTCCACTGTCAAGAAGGCCCTCCAGCATCTTTACTTCTTGAGAAAGCTGAAGAAATTTGGCCTGTCCCCTAAAACCCTCACTAATTTTTATAGGTGCACCGTAGAAAGCATTTTTCTAGCGTGCATCACAACCTGGTATGGAAGTTGTCCTGTCCAAGACCAGAAGAAGCTGCAGAAGATCATGAATATAGCCCAGCACATCACACAAACCAATCTTCCATCCTTGGACTCACTTTACACCACACGCTGTCGGAGCAGTGCAGCCAGGATAATCAAGGACAAGACCCACCCAGCCAACACACCTTTTGTCCCACTTCCCTCCGGGAGAAGGTTCAGGAGCATGAAGATTCGTACGGCCAGATTTGGGAACAGTTTCTTTCCAAATGTGATAAGACTGCTGAACAGATCCTGACCTGGATCTGGGCCGTACCTTCCAAATATCTGGACCAGATTTGCACTACCTTACTTTCCCTTTTCTATTTTCTAATTATGATTGATAATTCAAATTTTTATTATACTTACTTTGATTTGTACTTCAGGGAGCACGAAGTGCAGAAACAAATATCGCTGTGATGATTGTACGCTCTAGTATCAATTGTTTGGTGACAATAAAGTATTTGTATTTGTATTTGATGAAATAAAAGCAGAAAAGTAAGCAGGGCAGACTCGATGGGCTAAATGGTCTAATTCTGCTCCTGTGGCTTATAGGGTCATTTTTTTTCTGTTTGTTGATACCACAGGCACCAAGTCTCTCGGTAACCTGTGTGGTTGCTTCTAATGGACTGTCTGTGCTCCAAATAAGATCAGAATCAGAATCAGGTTTAATATCACCGGCACATGTTGCAAAATGCAATACAAAGCAAATTTTTTATAACTGTGAATTATTATATATAAATATAATAGTTAAATTAAATAAATTGTGCAAAAAGAAGTAGTGAGGTAGCTTACGTGGGATTATTGTCCATTCAGAAATCAGATGGCCGAGGGAAAGAAGCTGTTCCTGAATCACTGAGTGTGTGCCTTCAGGCTCCTGTACCTCCTCCCTGATGGCTGAGGGAAAGAAGCTGTTCCTGAATCACTGAGTGTGTGTCTTCAGGCTCCTGTACCTCCTCCCTGATGGCAGAGGGGAAGAAGCTGTTCCTGAATCACTGAGTGTGTGTCTTCAGGCTCCTGTACCTCCTCCCTGATGGCAGAGGGGAAAAAGCTGTTCCTGAATCGCTGAGTGTGTGTCTTCAGGCTCCTGTACCTCCTCCCTGATGGCAGAGGGGAAGAAGCTGTTCCTGAATCACTGAGTGTGTGTCTTCAGGCTCCTGTACCTCCTCCCTGATGGCAGAGGGGAAGAAGCTGTTCCTGAATCGCTGAGTGTGGGTCTTCAGGCTCCTGTACCTCCTCCCTGATGGCCGAGGGAAAGAAGCTGTTCCTGAATCACTGAGTGTGTGCCTTCAGGCTCCTGTACCTCCTCCCTGATGGCTGAGGGAAAGAAGCTGTTCCTGAATCACTGAGTGTGTGTCTTCAGGCTCCTGTACCTCCTCCCTGATGGCAGAGGGGAAGAAGCTGTTCCTGAATCACTGAGTGTGTGTCTTCAGGCTCCTGTACCTCCTCCCTGATGGCAGAGGGGAAAAAGCTGTTCCTGAATCGCTGAGTGTGTGTCTTCAGGCTCCTGTACCTCCTCCCTGATGGCAGAGGGGAAGAAGCTGTTCCTGAATCACTGAGTGTGTGTCTTCAGGCTCCTGTACCTCCTCCCTGATGGCAGAGGGGAAGAAGCTGTTCCTGAATCGCTGAGTGTGGGTCTTCAGGCTCCTGTACCTCCTCCCTGATGGCAGAGGGGAAGAAGCTGTTCCTGAATCACTGAGTGTGTGCCTTCAGGCTCCTGTACCTCCTCCCTGATGGCAGAGGGGAAGAAGCTGTTCCTGAATCGTTGAGTGTGTGTCTTCAGGCTCCTGTACCTCCTCCCTGATGGCAGAGGGGAAGAAGCTGTTCCTGAATCACTGAGTGTGTGCCTTCAGGCTCCTGTACCTCCTTCCTGATGGTAGCCATGAGAAAAGGGCATGTCCTGGGTGATGGGGGTTCTTAATGATGGACGCCCCCTTTTTGAGGCATCACTCCTAGAAGATGTTCTGGATGCTGGGGAGGCCAGTGCCCATGATGAGGCACAACTTTCTGCTGCCGACATCGCGGCCTCTCTCCCAGACGAGCTCAATTGCTTTTATGCTCGGTTCGATGTCGCTAACTCTGAGCCTCCGAGGAAAGCCACCACTACAACCTGCAACCTGGTCACCTGAGGCATGCAGAGGTTTTCAATGAGTGGCAGTCGCAAGGCTGCGGGACCGGACGGCATCCCAGATCCCACATCCCGGATGTGTGCAGCACAACTGGCAGGTGTGTTTACTGACATTTTTAATCTCTCCCTCTCCCAGTGTAGAGTGCCCTCGCTTCAAAACATCCACCATTGTCCCTATACGCAGAAAGACCAAGGTAACATGTCTGAACAACTGGCGTTCTGTCGCACTCACCTCAATAATAATCAAATGCTTTGAGATGCTGGTCCAGGACTACATCTGCAGCACGCTACCACCCACACTGGACCCCTACAATTCGCCTACCGACACAACCGATCGACAGATGATGCAATAGCCACAGCTCTACATACTGTCCTTACACATCTGGAGAAGAAGGATGCTCATGTGAGAATGCTGTTCTCGGACTACAGTTCAGCATTCAACATCATAATTCCATCCAGGCTTGACAAGAAGCTCAGAGACCTCGGCCTTCACCCTGCCTTGTGCTCCTGGATCCTGGACTTCCTGTCAGATCACCGGCAGGGGGTGAGAGTGGGTTCCCTCACCTCCACCCCTCTGACTCTCAATGCGGGAGCTCCTCAGGGCTGTGTACTAAGTCCCCTCCTTTACTCCCTGTATCACCACCCTCAGCTCTAATCTGCTAATTAAATTTGCCAACGACACTGCATTGATTGGCCTTATCTCAAACAATACTGAGGTGGCCTACGGGGATGAAGTCATCTCTCTGATACAGTGGTGTCAAGAAAACAACCTCTCCCTCAATGTTACGAAAATAAAAGGAACTGGTTGTGGATTACAGGAGAAATGGAGATGGGCTAACCCCTATTGACGTCAATGGATCTGGGGGTTGAGAGGGTAAACAGCTTTAAGTTCCCCAGCATCCACATCACTGAGGACCTCAAGTGGTCTGTACACACCAGCTGTGTGGTGAAAAAGGCACAACAGATGGTTGAGGAAGTTTGGTATGGGCCCCCAGATCCTAAGAACTTTGTACAGGGGTACAGTTGAGAGCATCCTGACTGGCTGCATCACTGCCTGGTATGGGAGCTGTACCTCCCTCAGTCGCAGGACTCTGCAGAGAGTGGTGTGGACAGCCCACTCTGTAGTTGTGAACTTCCCATGATTCAGGTCATTTACAAAGACAGGTGTGTAAAAAGGACCCGAAGGATCATTGGGGACCTGAGTCACCCCAACCACAAACTGTTCCAGCTGCTACCATCCGGGAAGCGGTACCGCAGCATAAAAGCCAGGACCAACAGGCTCCGGAACAGCTTCTTCCACCAGGCCATCAGACTGATGAACTCACGCTGATTTGGGTGTATTCTATATTGACTGTTTTATTTATTATAAATTATTATAAATTACTATGATTGCATATTGAAAAATTAGATGGAGACGTAAAGACATTCACTCTTCATGTATGTGAAGGATGTAAGAAATAAAGTCAATTCAATTCTTATTTCAATCTTGAACAGCAGTTACCTCCCGCCTCCACACCGCCATACCAGACGGTTAGAAGGTCAGGTCACTTAATATAAGTGTTTAAAATTATAAGAGGTATAGATAAAGTGTGTGTGCGCCCGGAGTCGTCCGGGCACCGCCATGACAGGCTTTTTGCACCGATCTTTTTGGTGATTGCTCATCGCAGGGCGTGTCTTGGGCATCCGAAACCTGGCAGAGCCCATCCCCCTCCAGGGTTTTTTTTTTAACGAGGTTGAGTTGCTAGCTCGATGCCCAACCCAGGCACGGGTGGAGAGCGCGCAAGGGAGCCGGCCAGATTCGAACTCAGGACTTCTCGCCCCGAAGTCCAGCGCAGACGCCACCATGCCACCAGATATAGATAAAGTGGATGATAACAACCTTTTCCCCAGGGTAGGCGAGTCCAAAGCTAGATTAGAACTTCACAATGGAACCTTATATCCATTGCTCAAGATAATGAGCTGCTATGGACATAGATTTAAGCTGAGAGGTGAAAAATTTAAAAGGAACGATAACACATGGGGGCAGAATTAGGCCATTCAGCCCACTGAGCCTCATCCATTGTTCCACCATGGCTGATTTTATTTCCCCTCTCAAACCCGTTCTCCTGCTGCCTTTTTTGATGCCCTGTCTAATCAAGAACCTATCAACCTCTGCTTGCAACATACCCAATGGGACCGCAGGGCGACTTCTCCATGGAGAAGGTTCAAAGTACAAAGTAAATTTATTATTCTCAAAGCACATCTATGTTACCATTTACAACCCTGAGATTCATTCTCTCGTGGGCATTCATAGTGGATAGATGGAAACACAACAGAATCAATGAAAAACTACACACAAAGATGGGCAACCAATGTGCAGAAGACAACAAATGTCACAAATGAAAAAAAAACAAGAACAAAAATAAATAAATGGACAAGTAGATAGGTAAATAAATAAATAAATAATGAGATAGATCGATAAATATTGAGAACAGGAGTTGTAGAGTCCTTGAAAGTGAGTGAGTCCATAACCAATGCTGGTTCAGGAGCCTGATGGTTGTGGGGTAATAACTGTTCCTGAACCTGGTGGTGTGGGACCTGAGGCTCATTGTGGTGAGTGAAGTTATCCACACTGGTTCAGGAGCCTGATGGTTGTGGGGTAATAACTGTTCCTGAACCTGGTGGTGTGGGACCTGAGGCTCATTGTGGTGAGTGAAGTTATCCACACTGGTTCAGGTGCCTGATGGTTGTGGGGTAATAACTGTTCCTGAACCTGGTGGTGTGGGACCTGAGGCTCATTGTGGTGAGTGAAGTTATCCATGCTGGTTCAGGAGCCTGATGGTTGTGGGGTAATAACTGTTCCTGAACCTGGTGGTATGGGACCTGAGGCTCATTGTGGTGAGTGAAGTTATCCACGCTGGTTCAGGAGCCTGATGGTTGTGGGGTAATAACTGTTCCTGAACCTGGTGGTATGGGACCTGAGGCTCATTGTGGTGAGTGAAGTTATCCACGCTGGTTCAGGAGCCTGATGGCTGAGAGGTAATAACTATTCCTGAACCTGGTGGTGTGGGACCTGAGGCTCATTGTGGTGAGTAAAGTTATCCACACTGGTTCAGGAGCCTGATGGTTGTGGGGTAATAACTGTTCCTGAACCTGGTGGTGTGGGACCTGAGGCTCATTGTGGTGAGTGAAGTTATCCACACTGGTTCAGGAGTCTGATGGTTGTGGGGTAATAACTGTTCCTGAACCTGGTGGTGTGGGACCTGAGGCTCATTGTGGTGAGTGAAGTTATCCACACTGGTTCAGGAGCCTGATGGTTGTGGGTTAATAACTATTTCTGAAGTAGGTGACGTGCATCCTGAGGCTCCTGCACCATCTTCTTGAGTGAAGCAGTGAGAAGAGAGCAGGTCCTGGGTGATGATGGGGCTGCTGCTTTCCTGTGACACTGCTCTGTGTAGATGCGCTCAATGGTAGGGAAGGCTTTACCCATGATGGAGTGGTCTGTGTCCACTATCTTTTGTAGGCTTTCTGTTCAAGGATTTGGTGCATTGGTGGGTATATGGGATGGACAGGAGAAGTGGTTGAGGCAATTACAATGGGATCATTTCGGGTGCATTTACATAGGTCCGTGGAGGGTAAGGTCTGGAAGGGATATGGGCTGAAACAGGAAATTGGGACTAGCAGGGTGAGCACTGTGGTCGGGAAGGACTCAATGGGTAGCAGAGCCTGTACTGTAACCCTATACTGAACATGCACAGCCGGCAGAAGTGGTGACTCAGGTAGATAGGGTCGTAAAGAAAGATTCTGGCACATTGGCCTTTACATATCAGAGTATTCAGTACAGGAGATGGGATGTTATGTTGAAGTTGTATTAGACATTGGTGAGACCTCGTTTGGGGTATTGTGTCCAGTTCTGGTCACCTACCTACAGGAAAGATATAAATAAGATTGAAAGAGTACAGAGAAAATTTACGAGGATGTTACTGGGACTGGAGGACCTGAGTTATAAGGAAAGATTAAATAGCTTAGGACGTGGAAGTTTGAGAAGAGATTTGATATACAAAGTTATGAGGGGTATATAAATGCAATCAGGCCTTTTCCACTGAGGACTACAACCAGAGATTTAGGTTGTGGTTGAAAGGTGAAAAGTTTCTGGGGAACATGAGGGAAACTTCTTCCCTCAGGGTGGTGAGAGTGTGGAACGAGCTGCCAGCACAAGTGGTGCATGTGAGCTCGGTTTCATTGTTTAAGGGAAGGCTGGACAGTTATGTGGATGGTGGGGATATAGAGGGCTATTGCCCCGGTGCAGGTCAATGGGGGTAGGTAGTTGAAATGGCTCAGCCTGGACTAAATGGGCCCAAGTGCCTATTTCTGTGCTGTAAAATTTGTATGACTCCATGTGACATCAAGGCAGCAAAGGGTTAAGTCTAGCTGACTGATACAAACGCAGAAGATTTTAGTAAACAGCGTGACAGAAGGCAGAGGGGGCACTTTTGTTTCGCAGAGCTGTTTACTCTGCAGACAAGCCACAGGACGACCGATGAGCCGATACGGCGAGTTGTGTTTTGGTCTGTCTCGCGGCAACAGCAAGAATCACAGAGTCTGGAACCAAAACAGAACACAGAGCAGAGGAGCAGTCAGCGAAAACAAAATAAAAACCTGTTTGAAACAAATTCCTACAAGGAAGTGCCCCATGAGATAAAAATAAGCAATTTACCAAGAAGTGTACCTCGGCACTCCGTGGCAAACCGCAAGGAGCCCGTGATGCCATAAATACCTCCTACATGTTCAGAAGCCCTTCATGACCTTAAGGCATCTCTAAGTATCAGTGAAATGCCTTTGAAGTGTAATCACTGAAATAATGTGGGAAAATTCACTGTGAGCTCCCAGAAATAGTGATGACAACACGATCATGTAATCTGTTTAATGATATTGATTGAGGAGCAAATACTGGTCGCAAATAATGGGACCACCATGTAGATGTGTTCAGCAGCCTGGGGAGACTGCCCTGCCCTCCAGCCTCAGCACCGAATCACACCTGACCCACCTTGAGGGTCGATTGACCATGGTTCAGCGACGTACCACAATCAAGAGGAAACGTGCAGATGCCAGAAACACAGAACGCTGGAGGAGCTCGGCAGGCAGGCCGGGCCGCAGCCATGGAAAAGAGTAAACAGTCAACGTTTCGGGGCCAGACCCTTCATCAGGACTGGAGGAAAAAAAATGGAGGAGTCAGAGTAAGAAGGTAGGAAGACTCCAGCCCTATACCTCTTTTACCAATCGGCTTCCCAGCTTTTCACCTCACCCCTTCCCTTCTCCCGGTTTCACCTATCACCTACGACTTTGCACTTCTTCCTCCCCTCCTCAACTTCCCAGCTTTTTTCTCCAGTGCTAATGAAGGGTCTCGGCCTGAAATGTCCACTGTTTACTCTCTTCCATAGATGCTGCCTGGCCTGCTGAGTTCCTCCAGCGTTTTGTGTGTGTTGCTCAGCAATGTATCAGAGACGGTGCTTTTTACAGGGCAGCACTGCCTCTGGCTTTCATTGGGAGTGTAGGTCTGAGATCTACCCTTGGTAGGTGATTGAAGCCTTGATCTCTTCTCTCTCTACTCCCGTAATGCTGCTGGTGTTTAAGCAACAATGAAGATCCTTCATCTCTGGCAGTGATCAGAGCTTCCTTCATTGTGTCAATAGCTTCCTCTTGGTTTTCACAAGTTCTGGGTGGAGACTCACAAATGTAGAATGATTCTCCATTGCTGTTTCTATAACGATTTTGTTTTACCAGTCAGAATGGTTGGTCCTGTATTGAACCCCTAAACGAGGACTGGTGGACTACTCTTAGATTGGCCTGCATCCTTAGACCTGTTTGGCATGGGTGACTCTACCAAGAGCCAAAGCACAAAGCCTTGACTCCAGGCAGCATAGTTCTTGGGTCAGTGAGGCATGCAAGCCTCCAAACAATGACAATGCTTGGTCCTCTTGGAGGATCTCTTATCTGAAATGGTGACAAATCTAAGCTCTCTTCTTGCTGCTGCCATTGGGATGGAGGTACAGGAGCCTAAGGACCCACACCACCAAGGTCGGAGTGGGCAACTTCACTCAGTCAAAGCTACATCTGTACAAATCCTTGCAGCATCTGGTGATCCTGTGGAGACCAATGTCAGAACATCTTTCAAGAAAGTCAACCCTCACAAGGAGCCAGGCCCTGATGGTGTACTTGCTAGGGCACTGGAAAGATGTGCCAACCATCTGGCGGGACTGCTCAAGGAGATCTTCAATCTCTCACTGCTGCAGACAGAGGTTTCCGCCTGCTTCAAGAGGGCGACTATCATACCAGTGCCCAAGAAGAGCAGGGTGAGTTGCCACAATGACTGTGGCATGGCACAGTTGTATTCACATCTACAGTAATGAAGTGCTTTGAGAGGTTGGTCATGGGCAATCAACTCCTGCCTTAGCAAAAACCTGGACCCACTGCAACTTGCCTATTGCAACAGTAGGTCTCCAGCAGGTGTAATCTCACTGGCTCTCTATTTGGCTTCGGATCACCTGGACGATAGTAATGCCTGCGTCAGCTCAGTGCACAGCACCATCATACCCTCAGTACCAATCAACAAGTTCCAAAACTGGGCCTCTGCCTCTAGATCTTAACTTCCTCATCAGGAGACCACCGTCAGTGCAGATTGGGAAGAAGATCTTCACTTCGTTTCAATCAACACTGGTGCATCTCAGTACTTAGTTCACTGCACTCAGAACTACCATACATGGCCAGGCACAGCTCAAATCCCATCAATAACTTTGCTGATGTGACCACTATTGCTGTCAGCATTTTTAATGGTGACGAGGAGGCGTACATGAGTGACTTATAGATCAGCTGGTTGAGAGGTGTGGCAACAATGCCCTTGCACTCAACATCAGTGTAAGGCCAAGCAATTGATTGTGAACTTCAGGACGTGGAAATCGAGGGATCAGCAGTGGAAAGAGTGAGTCATTTCCAGTTCCTGCGTGTCAGTGTCTACAAAGATCTATCCTGAGCCCAACATATTGATGCAATTACAAAGGAGGCATGACAGCGGCTAAATTTCATTAGGAGTTTGAGACGTTGTAGGTCACCAAACGCTTGAGCAAATTACCACGGATGTACTGTGGGGAGCATTCTCATTGGTTGCATTGCCATCTGGTACGGGGCGGCTGCTGACTGTACAGGATCGGAAAACGCTACGTGAAGTTTCAAACTCAGTCAACTCCACCATGGTCTCTAGCCTCCCCAGCACTGAGGACATCTTCAAAAGGCGATGCCTCAAAAAAAAGGTGGCACCCATTATTAAGGACACCCACTACCTGGCGCAGGAGCCTGAGGACATACACTCAACAATTCAGGAACAGCTTCTTCGCCTCTGCCATTAGATTTCTGAATGGACAATAATCCCATGTAAGCTACCTCACTTGTTCTTGCTTTCTTTCTGCATACTTATTTAATTAAATTTATATGGATATATATACGGGTGTCACGGTAGCGTAGCAATTTGTGTGATGTCATTACAGCTCAGGTTCGGAGTTCGATTCTGGTTTACCTTCTGTAACGAGTCTCTGTATGTCCTCCCCATGGAATATGTGGGATTTCCTCCCGGGCACTCCGATTCCCTCCCACAGTCCAGTGACATACTGGGAAGGTTAATAGGTCATTGTAAATTGTCCTGTGATTTTGCTCTGGTTAATCGGGTTTGACAGGGGTTGCTGGGGCTGTGTGGCCCAATGGGCCCACTCTATGCTTAATAAATACATGTACATTTATTCTTCCAGTAATTTGTAGTTTTAAAATCATTTTGCATCACACTGTACTGCTGCTGCAGAACAACAAATTTCACAACATATGCATGTGATGTGAACCCTGATTCTGCTTCACCACCACGGTGAACTGACTCTCAAGGACTCTACAAATCCCACTCTCAGTGTTATAGATTGGTGTATGGACGCATTGATTGATCGATCGATTGATTTATTGTATTTATGCAGTTTTGCACACTGCTTGCCTGTCAGTCTTTGTGTGTAGATTTTCTTTGACTCTAATGCATTTCTTTGTTCAACTGTGAATGCCTGCAAGAAAGTGAATCTCAGGTTAGTGTGACATACACAGTACATACTTTGTACTTTGAACTTTTCTGAGGAGCTGCACATGAGTGAGCTAGATCGGCTGGTTGAGTGGTGTCGCTACAACAGCCCTGCATTCAACGTCAGTAAGGCCAAGGAATTGATGTGGACTTCAGGAAGGGGAAGTCGAGGGAACACGCACCAGTCCTCATCGAGGTGACTCCAGTGGAGAGGGTGAGCAGCTTCAAGTTGTTGGCCATCAGTATCTCAGAGGATAATTATGAAGAGGGCATGTCGGTGACTGTATTCCATTGGGAGTTTGAAATGATTTGCTATGTTTAGAAAACTTCTACAGAAGTACCGCAGAGAGCATTCTAAATGGTTGCGTCACTGTCTGGCATGTAGGGGCCTCTGCGCAGGATTGGGAAAAGCTGCAGAGGGTTGTAAACTCAGCCAGCCCCATCATGGGCGCTAGCCTCCGCAGCCTCGAGGACATCTTCAAACCGTGGTGCTTAAAAAAAGTGGCAACCTCATTAATGACCCCTTTCACCTAGGACATGCCATTTTCTCATTACTGTCATCAGGGAGGAGGTGCAGGAGCCTGAAGACACACACTCAGTGATTCAGGAACAGCTTCTTCCCCTCTGCCATCAGGGAGGAGGTGCAGGAGCCTGAAGACACACACTCAGTGTTTCAGGAACAGGTTCTTCCTCTCTGCCATCAGATTTCTGAATGGTCCATGAATACTATCTCACTACACTCCACCTGTTATATATACAATATATATATATATATATATAAATATATATACATACTGTGGATTCCAGCTAATTGGGACCAGTACATTTTGGCTTAATTAGGCAGTGGTTCAATTAGCGTAAGCCTCACGGAAATAGTTAAAAAGGTATAAAAAAAGACAAATCATCATTTAACTGAGTAAATGAAATACAGAACCAATTAGAACATTACCAATACTACTATGAAACTGTATATTAGTTCCTAATAGATATTGACAGGGGGTGTAATGTTGAGGCTTTATAAGGCACTGGTGAGGCCTCACTTGGTGTATTGTGAGCAGTTTTGGGCCCCTTGTGCTGACATTGGAGAGGCTTCAAAGGAGGTTCATGAAAATGATCCAGGATTGAACGGTTTGTCATATGAGGAGCATTTGATGGCTCTGGGCCTGTACTCACTGCAGTTCAGAAGAATGAGGGGGTGACCTAACTGAATCCTAATGAATGTTAAAAGGCTTTGATAGCGTGGATGTGGAGAGGATGCTTCCTCTGCTGGGAGAGTTTGGGACTCGAGGACACAACCTCAGAATAGAGGCACATCCTTTTAGAACTGAGAGGAGGAGGAATATTTTTTAGCCAGCAAGTGGTGAAACTGTGGAATTCATTGCCCGCAGGCAGCTGTGGAGGCCATGTCTTTACATATATTTAAGGCAGACAGAGATGCTTGATTGGTCAGGGTACATGGAGAAAGCAGGAGCTTGCAGCTGAGAGGGAAATGCATCAGCCATCATGAAATGGAGCAGCAACTCAAAGGGCTGAATGGCTTAATTCTGCTCCTATCTCTTATGGTCAAATTCATCTGCTGTTTTCTTTTGAGTGACTGAAACATAGTGAAGATAATAGACTGCCTTCATACGATGCTTTTGATAATTACATTCTCCAAACTCTCATTTTCATTGTAACATTCAGGATGATTGTCGATACCTTCAAATTCTTGTGTTTCTGAACTTTTTGAAGTAGTGAAATTATTTCATTTTCACTCTGGCCATTTCTTGCTTCTCCAAACCCGAATGTTTGAAACCACAGTGAGCAAAGCAGTTCGCAATTGTCTTACTGCTTATTTCTTGCAAATTATGTGACAAAAATCACTGCTTTTTGAACACAAACGTATGCAACTGACCCCATTTAAAAACTGAACACTCTATGCACAGTTCTCATTCTCACTCCACATATCAGAATCAGATTTATCATCACTCAGATATGTCATGAGATTAGTTTATTTGCAGCAGCAGTACAGTACATAAAATTGCTACAGTACTTTGCAAAGATCTTAGGCACCCTAGCTATATATGTACTTAAGATTTTTACAACCAATATGCAAAAGAAGACAAAAGGGTAAATAGTAAGAATGTCAATAACTAACGCTAACTAGTAAATTCCTTGAACGTGAGTTGATTGGTTGTGGAGTCCGTAGTGCAGTTATCCACACTGGTTCAGGAGCCTGATGGTTGAGGGGTAATAACTGTTCCTGAACCTGGTGGTGTGGGACCTGAGGCTCATTGTGGTGAGTGAAGTTATCCACACCGGTTCAGGAGCCTGATGGTTGTGGGGTAATAACTGTTCCTGAACCTGGTGGTGTGGGACCTGAGGCTCATTGTGGTGAGTGAAGTTATCCACACCGGTTCAGGAGCCTGATGGTTGTGGGGTAATAACTGTTCCTGAACCTGGTGGTGTGGGACCTGAGGCTCATTGTGGTGAGTGAAGTTATCCACACTGGTTCAGGAACCTGATGGTTGTGGGGTAATAACTGTTCCTGAACCTAAGATTCCTGTATTTCCTTCCTGATGGTAAACGTGAAAAGATTGGATGGATGGATGGATGGATGTAGTCTTGTGGCAACACTCCAAACAGATGCTGTGATACAATTATTTCTGAGTTGAGACTGCTGTGTGCAGCTTGCTCACATCTGTGTAAGACCTTTGTGAACCTGATCTGAAATACTGCATAATTTTTTACGCCCTTAAGGAGAGACATACTAGAGTTGAGAGGCTGGTCAGTAAAGGATTTCTAAAGTGACGTAACAAGCAATCTGCTGGAATTAAGCAGAGCATGGTGGTGGGGGATGTGGGGAGACGAAAGAGGTTTGGGTGGCAGGGCAGTGTAGCGGTAAGCATAGTGCCTTATAGAGCCAGCGAAGTCTGTAAGGAGTTTGTACATTTTTCCCATGACCACATAAGTTCCTCCAGGTGCTCCAGTTTCCTCCCACATTCAAGGGGTGTATGGGCTAGGCTTAGTAAGTCGTGGGCAGGCTATGTTGGCATTGGACAAGAGGAACTACTCTCAGCCAGCTGCTGATGTTTGCATTTCTTTATCTCTAGAGGACTGCGGAAGCTGAGCCTCTGTTTTCATTCAGGCTGGCACACATTATTATTCCGTGGGGTTGTGACAGACAAGAAGGAAAATAGCCTGAGGCATAGATTAGATCAGACATAGTCTTACTGAATGGAGCAGGCAAGTGAGGCAGTACATACATTACTGCTCCCAATTGTCTCTTTGGTATTTATAGGTTTTCATAAATTCTTTTGTATTTCTTTACTCTCCTGTAAATGCACACAAGAAAATGAATCTCAAGGTAGAATATGATGTGATATACATACCTCACGGTGGCATGGTAGTGTAGTGGTTAGCACACTTTACAGTGCAAGCAACCAGGGTTCAACTCCCGCGGCTGCCTGCAAGAGAACGCTGGGCGGTAAGGCTCGAAAGGCTGTTCCATGCTGTATCTCAATAAATAAAATTTCTGGGCAGCTTATCTAGGAGGAGGAAAACTCTGATCTCAAGCTTCTGGCTATATCATTTCTTATTTATCATTATATGTGGCTATATCATTGTTCATTTCTTAATGCATGCATTTCTAAATGACAATAAACGAGGACTAATCTAATAATCCACTTATGGGGAAGGCTTAGGGAGTAAACCCCAAGGAAAATTCTGGAGCAGGAATCCCTCAGGAAGTCCTACCTTGAGTTTAACGCTGACCGGCAACTCCTACAACGCCACTGGTGCCAAACTGCATCGGTCCGTGCCGTTCCTTTGGATTCATCAGCTGTGTGCAGAGGGGGAGCTTGCTACATGGGCAACAGCTTGACCTCCAAATCGTATTGCCCTGCCTTATGTAACGTAGACAGCTAGGACGCAATATCCATGGTCAACCCTGACCAACAGAGGGCCTCCAATATGTACTTGGATAATAAATATAATTTCAATTTTGAATTTCTTACTTTTTAACACTAAGTTCCGTGCAGCAAGTCAATTGTAAGGGAAACACACGATTAAATAGCTGTAGTAGGAGGAATCTGATAGGAGAGGAGATGGAATGATGAATAAAAGGGAAAAGAGACCACAGCCACTTGTGATTATCGTAGTTAATAATTCCCCATTTCGCTTCACTCTCTTCTCAGTGCGAGTTTGATATGTTTTGTCCTGGTTGGGTTGGTCTGATTTTCTGCACAAACTCTCTTGAAATCACTAAGGGAAAGATAAAGTGAGTTAAGCACAGACAGTCACTCCAGCATGACCCAACCTTGTTGTTCAACCAAATAGAGACAAGAGAAGGTGTTTTTTTTACGAAAAAGGTCAACTTTATTTATAGAACGAACACTTGCCTGCAAAATGACAAAACTTTTAAGTAACTCAGTAAAATTTAGTCGAGTCTGCAAGATTACAATTGAATTTAAAAACCAGATTGAAGGAATAACGTGTAGGGTTTGAACAGAGAAGAACTGAGCATCATTTTGGGAAAAACCATTTTGTGTTCATCTTTAAACCGTGGAAGGCAGTCACTGTAACATAACGATTCCTTATAATGGTTCTGTGCATTTTCCAGATCCAAAGTGAAAGAATGTAAACTCTGTATTTAGCAACCAGTAAAATGAATAAATGGGAACTTACAAACATTGCTCCCCCTTCTCTCTTCTTCCATTGGCCACTCTGGTTCCCCTCTCCTCCTCACCTGCTGATCACTTCTGCTTGGTCCCCTTCTCCTTCCCTCTCTCTCATGGTCGACTCTCCTTTCCTATCAGATTCCTTCATCTCCAGCCCTTTACCTCATCCAACTATCACCTCTCAGCTTCTCACAACATCACACCCCCCACCTCGCCCCCCCCCGTCACTTGGTCTCACCAGCCAGCTTGTACTCCTTCCCCTCCCCCAACTTCTTAACCTAGCTTCTTCCCCCTAATTCTCCAGTCTTTACGAAGGGTCTCAGCCTGAAACGTTTACTATGTTCCTCGGTTAATAGAAGGGGTCCATGGCATAAAAAAGGCTGGGAATGCCTGTTGTAGGAATGCATCATCCATCGCCAGAGCTGCTTACCACCCAGGCCATGCTCTCTTCTGACTGCTGCCATCAGGTAGAAGGTACATGAGCCTCAGGACTAGTACCACCAGATTCAGTTACTACCCCTCAACCATCTGGCTCTTGAACAAAAGGGGATAGATATCTACACTCAAATATTGAGATGTTCACTTGCCCATCCATTGAGATGCTCCCACAACCAAAGATCTCACTTTAAGGATCCTTTACATTGTTATCTCATGTTCTCATTATTTATTGCTGTTTATTTATATTTGCATTTGCACAGTTTGTTGTCTTCTGCACTCTGGTTGATCTTTCATTGATCCTGTTATAGCTGCTATTCTATAGATTTGCTCAGTATGCCTGCAGGAAAATGAATCTCACGGTTGTATGTGGTGATATATATGTACTCTGATAATAACATTTACTTTGAACTTTGCCTGAGAATTATGTTATTGGGAAAAAGTCTAATACAATGTTCTTAGAGAATCACTCTTTAAATTGAAGTTTAATGCAGCTATAAAGATAGCTGGGATGACGTTCACTGTGGTATCCCAGAATAAGATAATTTCCAAGATTTCTCTTTTTAAAATAAGTAACAAAATAATTCAACCATTGTGTGGTATTGGCACCAAACAACCATATGATCACACAGTAAAACACTATTTATGTTGAAATGATTTCAGCCAGGTTTTGACAGGAATATCAGAGATAACTGGAGTGAGTGACACAGAGTTCTTTCCAAATCGCACATCGCTTGTTCTAACAGTAAAGAAAGATGCTGGCCCTAATTCCTGCCAGTCTTTTATCTCCATTAGGATTTCCCAAGGCTAATGCATCTCTGAATTAACAAACTACTTACACTGGACAACAATGATTTTGCTTGTTCTTCTCATTTACTGTATTAGAATTACTACTTATTTGAATTCCAGTCCTTATATTCCACCCATATATTGCAGAATCCTGACTTTAATCAGTTCAGCAGAGGAAGAATTTCCTGAACTGCCCCTGAAAATCCAATCCATTCATTAAGACCAAATGAATGTAGCTTTTGCCAGAAACTACGGCTAACTCCCTACCCTGTCAGTGGCTCTTGCGTTACAGCTGGTATCCTCCTGTAAAGAATGCTTTTCTGGTTGGCTGCCAGTGACTGGTGGTGTTCCGCAGGGGTCTGCGTTGGGACCGATTCTTTTTACCTTGTACGACAACAATTTGGATGATGGAATTAATGGTTTCGTTGCAAAATTTGCAGACAATACAAAGATAGGTGGAGAGACAGGTAGTGTGAGGAAGCAGGGTGGCTGCAGTAGGACTTCGACAGATTAGAAGAATGGGCAAAGAGGTGGCAGATGGAATATGTGTCGGGAAGTGTACGATCATGCACCTTGGTAGAAGGAACAAAAGCACAAACTATTTTCTAAATGGGGAGAAAATGTAAAAAAACTGAGGTGCACAGGAATTTGGGAGTGTTCGTGCAGGAGCCCCTAGAGGTAAATTTGCAGGCTGAGTCAGTTTTGAGCAAGGCAAATGCATTGTTAGCGTTAATTTTGAGAGGACTAGAATATAAAAGCAAGGAGGTAATGCTGAGGCTTTAGAAGGCACTGGAGAGGACTCGCTTGGAGTACTGTGAGCAGTTTTGGGCACCTTATTTAAGAAAGGATGTGTTGACATTGGAGAGGGTTCAGAAGGGGTTCGCGAGAACAATTCTGGAAATGAAAGAGTTATCATATGACCAGCAACTGAAGGCTCTGGGCCTGTACTCACTGGAATTTAGAAGAATGGGGGGGGGGGGCGGGGGGGAGATCTCATTGAAACCTGTTGAATGCTGACCAGCCTAGAGTGGATGTGAAGAGGATGTTACCTTTGGTGGGGAAGTCTAAGACCAGAGGCCACAGCCTCAAAATAGAGGGAGATCTATTTAGAACATAGATGAGGAGAAATTTCTTTCGCCCTATGGTTGTGAGTCTGTGCTGTGGAGGCCCCGTCATTTGGTGCATTTAAGACAGAGAGGTTGATAGGTTCTTGATTAGCTAGGGTGTGAGAAGTTACGGGGAGAAGGCAGGAGATTGGTGTTGAGGGGGATAATAAATCAACCATGATGGAGTGGCAGACAGACTCGATGGGTTGAACAGCCTAACTCTGCCCGTCTTATGGAAACCAGATATACCATGACCATATCATCATTTGGCAGATTACTCACCCATTAACTCATGTTTCTTGTCTCCAAAACACCCACTACCTTCTCACTCACTGTCTCTAACCTCTTCCAGCACCATGGAAATATCTACATTCCTCCAACTGTAGACCATTTCAAACACTTTCCATAGCTTAAACGACAGAACTGCCGATGCTTGTTCAGCGGAATGACGAAGAAAAAGACTGCCTTGAATTTCCATCACAAATATCAAGTCTCGTTCAGAAAGTCCCAGTGCATTAACTGTAATATAGGAAGCAGCCAGCTGACATGTAGCAAGCTTCCACAAACTCTAACTCTTTTGTTTTGTAACAGTAACCATAGCATCTTTTTAAACGTACAATAAACAAACATCGGAAAAGCCAACAGTGCAGCACAGTACACACCAGTGTGAGGTGTTGCACTTTGGAAGGACTAACCAGGGTAGGACTTACACAGTGAATGGTAGGGCACCAAGGAGTCTGGTAGAACAGAGAATCCTGGGAGTACAGATCCATAATCCTTGGAAGTGGTATTAAGGTAGATATAGCATGCATAAGTCAAAATATTGAGTACAGGAGTTGGGATGTTATGTTGAAGTTGTATAGAACACAAGAAAGTCTGCAGATGCTGTAAATTCAAAGCAACACTCATAAAATGCTGGGGGAACTCAGCAGGTCAGGCAGCGTCTATGGAAATGAATAAACGGTCAACATTTCAGGCTGTGGCCCTTCTTCAGGACTGAGTTCCTCCAGCATTTTGTGTGCGTTGGAGTACTGTGTGCAGTGGAAGATTTAAGATAAGTTTGGATAGGTACATGGATGGAAGGGGTATGGAGGGCTATGGTCCTGGTACAGGTTAATCGGACTAGGCACAGTAACAGTTCAGTACAGACTAGATGGGGCAAAGGACCTGTTTCTGGACTGTTGTGCTCCATGACTTTATGACCACCCTGAGAATGCAGTCTATATATTTGCGGTTGAGTCTCCGGAATGGCACTTGACCCAACAACCTGGCTATGAAGTGGAATGCAAGGCTGAAGAAGTTGTATCTAACACTAATTACTGATGGAAAATGGCACTCTCGAGAGTTGAGGCCCATCGGACCCTCACAGCCTCCAGCTGATCTCTTGCTCACTGATACCTCGGTACCTAAGGAGTGACAGAGGTCTAGTAACCTTCACATGTCTGCTCTTTAGAGCAGGTAATTAATAAAAAAACAGCCAAGTGCCAGAAAGTGGAGCATGGTCCAGGAAAGAATGCAGACACTACAGAGGAGAGGAAAAGGCAAAAGGTGAGATGTGGAGTGATACTATAGCTCAATATTAATCAACCTCCTCAAAGAGGACCACAACCATGTCATGGTTTGGAGGCTTGCGTACCGCAATGACCTGGAGAGCTAAGCTAGTTGGAGTCTGGGCTTTATGCTTTGGCTTTTGGTAGGGTCGCCCATGCCAAACAGGCCAGACTAAGTGTGGTCCACCAGTCCTCCAGGGTTCAGCTCGGGGCTACCAGCCCACGTTGGTCAAATAAAATTGTCGCAAAAGCAGCAATGAAGAATCCTTTTACATCTGAGTCTGACGGTATTCCTGAGCCTCCACCTGGGACTTTCCTGGCTGACAGTGGTGAAAACCAGAGGAAACTACTGACATGATGAAGGAAGCCCTAAAGATGGAGGACCTGCATTGCTGCCCTAAACGGTAGCGGTGTAACTGGCATTGACGTGTGAGTATTAATTAACTAAAGACATTCTCATTGGTCTCCAGCTTGAGCTGTTAACCTTTCATGGTGTGGCTTGTCAGCTGCAGTATAACTTCAGGGATGTGGATTCTCTGGCCTGGATATCATGGGTTGGTTGGGGGATGTTGGGGGCCTGCGCAAGAACACATCTGCTTATAGCATCGCTTGATACTGAAGTCTGAGCCAAAGCAATTTGAGGGAACAAGAACAACACAGATGCTTAGAACCAGATCTATTTGGACACAGAATGGCTGCGATTTCACTGCACGTGGAAGGAACCTTACTTATTTGCAATTCGGAGATTACTTCAGCACAGCTTTAGAAATGTGCCTGCGTTCAATTTATCCAAATAATTTCACTTTGTTTTTTTAATGGTAACTTTGCTTGGAAGTTCAACATATTGCTGTTTGCAGGATATTCTGGTTATTGGCTGTGAAGACTGTGCATTTATGACATCCTAAAAATGTCCGATCTTCCTCAATTTTCCTTACTTGGGCCCGATGCAGTCCACAATTCCATTACTTTTGAGTCCGTCGAAGAAGAAGAAGTTGTTGTGAGGTGGGTCTCGCTGAGACAAGGCCTGTAAAGAACACACATTCACCATGAGCCATTTCCCTGTGGCAGAGCAGACAGAGCAGAAAGCTGGCTTTCGTATCTGCTGTAACCCTCCCATTCCTAACTCTAGAGCTCACACTTGGAACATTGTGTTCAGCTTTGGTTCATTACGGGAAGGATGTGGAAGCTTTAGAGAGGGTGCAAAGGAGATTTACCAGGAGGCTGCCTGAATTAGACAGCATGTCTTGTGAGGATAGGCTGAGCAAGCTATAATCTCTAAACTAAAAAGAAATGTGGAGGGTAACGGACCAAGTATTGGGTGCTGGGACTAATAAGGAAGGATTTCCAATAGCCAGCGTGGATGAATTGGGCTGAATAAGATGTGTGATCCTATGATTCTAGCAGGCAGCATATATTGTGAGAAAGTATACAGCTAGTATGGTAGGCTTCAAGTATTTGAAGAGAGAAAACCAGAGATGTGAGAGGACCTCTTCTTTGGCGTACAGCAGAGAAACAGACTATTTCAGACAGAAATTCAATTCTGTTTGTGCCCTTCGTGACCTTCCCCACCTCCATCTCCTTTCTATCCCCGTCTCCATGAAATACACCTGCATACAATAGTGACCATCTGTGTCTATACTTGGCACAACCTGAGTCCTGAATTTATTAGTTGCTTATTGACGAGTAGTTTACAGTCTGACATACCTTTACAATTTCCTGGCTGAGCACTCCACCCACAACAGCACACACGGGTGCCAATTCTGAGAAACATGAGCTAGGGGAATCAGACGTAAAGCTTTAGAATATTAGCACAGCATTATTTGACTGCATATCAGCTAAAATATTCTTTTTATTATGACAACAAAAAGCACTTCATTTTTCTTCAACTGTGACAAACCAACAAACTCTTGGAATAAGAGAAGATTAAAAGTTTGGCTGAATTGTGTCACAAAAGCAAGGATGTAATGTTGAGAGTTTATAAAACACTGGTGATGCCACACTTGGTGTAACGTGAGCAGTTTTAGGCCCCGTATCTAAGAAAGTAGTTGCTGACATTGGAGAGGGTTTAAGGGAGGTTCACAAGAATGATTCCAGGATAGAAAGGCTTGCCATACGAGGAGCATTTGATGCCAATGGGCCTCTACTCACTAGAGTTCTGAAGAACAAGGGATGACCTCATTGAAATCCATCGAATGCTGAAAGACCTTGATAGAGTGGATGTGGAGAGTCTGTTTCCTATGGTGTGAGAGTTAAGGCCCAAAGGATACAGCCTTAGAATAGAGGGGCGTCCTTATAGAATGGAGATGAGGAGTAATTTCTTTAGCCAGAGCGTGGTGAATCTGTGGGATTTGTTGACACAGACGGCAGTGGAGGTCAAGTCTTTATGTATATTTAAGGCAGAGGTTGATAGATTCTTGATGGGATACGGGGAGAAGGCAGGAGATTGGGGCTGAGAGGAAAAAATTGATCAGTCATGCTAAAATGGTGGAGTAGATTCGATGGGCCAAACAGCCTGCTTCTGTTCCTATATCTTATGTTCTTATGACAACAACCTCTCACTCAATGTCAGCAAGACCAAGGAACTGATTGTAAACTTCAGGAGAGGGAAACCAGAGGTCCATAAGCCAGTCCTAACTGGGGGATCAGAGGCAGAGAGTCAGCAACTTTAAATTCCATGGTGTTGCTATTTCAGAGGACGTGTCCTGGGTCCAGCACGTAAGTGCAGTTGTGAAGAAAGGTGCTAAGGGCAGCCTGCAGGTGTCACCACGCTCCCAGCTCAATGTGGCATGCCCACAACTCGCTAACCCCAACCACACATCTTTGGAATGTGGGAGGAAACCAGAGCATCTGAAGGAAACCCACGTAGTCATGGGGGACGATGTACAAACTCCTTTCAGACAACTGCAGCAGTTGAACGTCGATCTTACAGCTGCCGCTGTAAAGCATTACGCTTTTAGATTCAAATGGTTCAATTTAATATCAGAGAATGCACAGTATACAGCCTGAAATTCTTACTCTCCACTGACATCCCCAAAACAAGAAACCCCATAGAATGAACGATAGTAACATTAGAACCCCAAAGCCCCTCCCCTTCCCACACACACAAGCAGCAGCAGAAGCATCGACACCCACCCTCCCCCAAAGGGATCAGGAATTATCTATCAATCATCATACTTGAGCTGCACTCCAACAGCTTGTTGCTTTGTCACAGCTGACCTATATGCAGCACACACAATACTACAGTGGCCTACAGTGCTCCTTAAGGTTATTATAGCCGGGGTTGGTAATGGAGATGAGCTCCCACTACCTATTCAATTTTTCCAATGGCACGTGTCTCAAATAGCTTCTGAAGCCCAAGTCCAACTCCTGGTCTTCACGTCTGGCTTAGCTACTAAGCCCAGCGGAACCGTTTCTACTGACAGGAGGAGGGGCAAAGACGGATTACTGGTGCCTTAAAACCAGCCACTTCGGGCAGATGGGGCTAATCAGCCGTGGTTGGCAGCTCATCTAGAAGGAAAACTCTGATCTCAAACCTCTGCTGCCTTGTGGTTATACCCACTCATGGGGAAGGCTTCGGGGAGTAAACCCTAGAGGGCGAAATCTGGAGCTGGAGTCCCTAAGGCAGCCCTACGTTGAGTTCAACACTGACTGGCAACTGACGTGATGCTGCTGGTGACAAACTCTGCCGTTCCTTTGGGCTCATCACATGTGTGGAGAGGGGGAGCTTGCTACATGGGCAACAGCTTGTACTGCCCTGGCCTAAGTATCTAGATAGCTAGGATGCAATATCATGATCAACCCTGAGCAACAGAGGCCTCAGACAACAGTGCTATGCAGGAGCAACAGGATGAACCGGAAGTGGATGGGCTACACCAGCAGAAGACCACACCAGGTTCCATTCCTATACCTAATAACATGGTCACTGAGTGCATACCTGAAATATGATTTCTCTTTCATTTATCCTTGCTGATTGCCCAGAGGTGGTTTACCAAGATGCTGCCCAGATTAGAGAACATGCCTTATGGGGGTCGGTTGAGTGAACTAAGGCTTTTCTTTTGGGGCTTAGGAGGATGAGAAGTGACTTGATAGAAGTGTATATGATAATAAGGCATAGCTCAAGTGGACAGCAAAAGAGTTTATCCCAGGGTGGAAATGGCATAATTTTAAGGCGATTGGAGAAAAGTATAGGGGATGTCACAGATAGTTTGCATCTTACACAGAGAATGCGAGTGCATGGAACACCCTGCTAGGGGTTAGGGAGATACGCTAGGAGCAGTTTAGGAACTCCTAGAATGGCACATGGATAGAAGAATGGAGGTCTATGTAAGAGGGAAGGGTAGATTGATCTTAGATCGCTGCTGTCTATAAGGAGTTTGTATGTTCTCTCCATGACCACCTGGGTTTCCTCTAGGTGCTCCGGTTTCTTCCCTCATTCCAAAGATGTACCGGCTGGCAGGTTAACTGGTCATTGTGATTATCCCATGATTAGTCCAGGATTAAATTGGGGGATTGCTGGGTGGCGCCGCTCGAAGGGCTGGAAGATCCTATTTCATGCTGTATCTCAATAAATAATGCCCTTACGAATCAAGAACCACTTTAAGTATACCCTATGTCTTGGCTTTCACAGCCATCTGTGGCAATGAATTCCATATATTCAGCACCCTCTGGCTAAAGAAATTCCTCTTCGTCTCTGTTCTAAAGATACATCCCTCTATTCTGAGGCTGTGTCCTCTGGTCCTAGACTCTCCCACTATAGGAAACATCCTCTCTACATCCACTCTATCTGTGTCCTCTGGTCCTAGACTCCCCCACTATAGGAAACATCCTCTCCACATCCACTCTATCTGTGTCCTCTGGTCCTAGACTCCCCCACTATAGGAAACATCCTCTCCACATCCACTCTATCTGTGTCCTCTGGTCCTAGACTCCCCCACTACAGGAAGCATCCTCTCCACATCCACTCTATCTGTGTCCTCTGGTCCTAGACTCCCCCACTACAGGAAACATCCTCTCCACATCCACTCTATCTGTGTCCTCTGGTCCTAGACTCCCCCACTATAGGAAACATCCTCTCCACATCCACTCTATCTAAGCCTTTCAAAATTCTGTAGGTTTCAATGAGATCCCCTTCCCATCTCATTTTTGAAACTCCAGCGTGTACAGGCCTTCAGCCATCAAACGCTCCCTCATACATTGACCCTTTCATTCCCAGGATCATTCCTGTGAACCTTTTCTGAACCCTCTCCTGCACTGGCTTTACTTGAAACTCATACTACAGTTGGGGTGAGAGATCAACTGGTGTCCCTTTAGGTCTGAACTGCAGGTCTTTTCATTTCTGAAATCATTGCCCATTCTGCTCTTTCCTTGAATTATACAGACAGAGGGTTCTGCACCTGGTCTCTTCTTGATTGAAGGCAGAAAATGGAAGACACTTCAGGGGAGAGAAGCAAGTAACATTTTGCACATCATTTCTCTCCAGGAGCTGTATGGTATTTTAAAAAGTCAGCACATCATTGTGAGCCTAAGGGCCTGTACAGTGCTGTAATGTTCTCTCCGTCACTATAGAAGAGGTACCTATGCTATAACAGTCAGCATGAGACAATTGGAGAAGCATGCAGAAAAATGGACACAGAATACTTCCTCCTTGTCAAGGTTTCTACTGTACTTGAGCACTAAGCTCCTGGGCAGAGCACAGGAAATCCAACTTACCTGATGAACTCGTCTGCAAGTAGGTCGCTCTTCACCCCCAACGAATCCAGCACATCGCTCCTCAGTTGCAGCAGCAGTTCTGAATCATCTCCGTAGCTGTCAGGTGATGGATCGCGGGCCTTCACATTCCGGAACTTCAACAGAACTGCCAGAGAAAAGAGCAATCGATGAGCACTGTGCAGAAAGTAACCATCATCCATCATCAAGGACCTCCACCATCCAGGCCATGCTGTTCCCATCAGGAAGGAGGTAGGTCCCATCAGGAGCCATAGGTCCCACACCACCAGGTTCAGGAACAGTTACTACCCCACAACCATCAGACTCCTGAACCAGTGTGGATAACTTCACTCACCACAATGAGCCTCAGGTCCCACACCACCAGGTTCAGGAACAGTTATTACTCCACAACCATCAGACTCCTGAACCAGTGTGGATAACTTCACTCACCACAATGAGCCTCAGGTCCCACACCACCAGGTTCAGGAACAGTTATTACTCCACAACCATCAGGCTCCTGAACCAGTGTGGATAACTTCACTCACCTCAGCTCTGAATTGATTCCACAACCTACAAGGCCACAGGGACTCTTCTCGCTACTACCACCAGACAGAAGTTACAGCAGTCTGATCACTGAACACAGCCTATGGATTCACTTTCAAGGACACTACAACTCACATTCTCAACATTATTGATTCAGTCCTGAAGAAGGGTCTTGGTCCGAAATGTTGACCGTTCACACATTTCCACGGACACTGCCTGACCTGCTGAGCTTGTGTGTGCAGCAGACTATCTTGTGTATATTATTTATTTATTACTATTATTACTTGTTTCTCAGTCTTCCTTTGTAGCTTTTCATTTATGCTATTGTACTTCCTTGCTCTATGTGAATGACTGTAAGAAAATGAATACTTGGGTAGTATTTGGTGACATATACATATTTTGATAATAAATTAATTTTGAACCTTTCAGTGTTTCTATATACAACTGTTTGTAAACTTTCAGCAATGTGTAGTGTGCATAGCCCTATAGTTCTGTGTTTTCTTTATGTACAAGTGTTATGGCAAGCTCAGACTGAACTTTGCCACTCTTATCAGGAGACCCCCTTATCTGACCAGCTTAGGGTGAGTTGTTGTATGTATATAGGGAGAAGGTCTTTCTTAGTTTATTTTACTTGCTCTTACATTCTGATGAGCAGCGAAGGAAATGGCCATTCTGTGTATGGAACCTCCAATGTGCAGAGGGTTACAGGCTCAGCCAGCTCCATCACAGGCACAACCCTCCCTGCCATCAGGAACATCTTCAGGAGGTGGTGCCTCACTAAGGTCCCTCATCATTGAGGCATATCCTCTTCTCATTACTACCTTCAGGGATGAGGTACAGGAGGCTGAAGACTCACACTTGACATTTTGGGATAGAGATAGTCTTTCCCATTGTTGAAATGCCTAATACCTGAGGGCATGCATTGAAAGTAAGAGAGGGTAGGGTCAAACGGGATGTGAAGGTACAACGTCCTCTTTATCTATCCTACTTGTAATCTCCTCAAAGAATTCCAACAGGTTCATCAGACAAGATTTTCCCTTAAGAAAACCATGCTGACTTTGTCCTATCTTGTCTTGTGCCACCAAATACTCCAGAACCTCATCCTTAACAATTGACTCCAACATCTTCCCAACCACTGAGGTCAGGCTAACTGCTCTATAATTTTTGCTGCCTTCCTCCTTTCTCAAAGAGTGTAGGAACATTCACAATTTTCCAGTCCTCTGGCACCATATTGGAGTCCAATGATTCTTGAAAGATCATTATTAATGTCTCTACAATGTCTACTACTACCTCTTTCAGAACCCTACAGTGCAGTTCATCTGTTACCCTTATGACTTTAAGCTTTTTGAGCGTTTTCTCCCTTATAATAGTAAATGCACTCACTTTTCTTCCCTCCGACCTTTCAACATCTGGTACACTGCTAGTGTCTTCCAATTAAAACTGAGGCAAAATACTCATTTAGTTCATCTGCAATCTCTTTGTCCCCCATTATTATTTCTCTGACCTCATTTTCTAGTGATCCCATATGCACTCTCATCTTTTATTTTCAGAGACATTTGGATAGGCGCATGGATATAAGGAAAACAGAGGGATATGGACATTGTGTGGGTAGGAGGGATTAGGTTTTGGGTCCTCTCCTCTCACACTCTGACTCATCTCTCTCTTTTTTCTTATGCTCTGCTGAAGGGTCTCAGCCTGAAACTCTTTTCCATAGATGCAGCATGGTCTGCTGAGTTCCTCAAGCATTTTGCGAGTGTTGCCTAGTTTTTTAGCGTTTTGATTTGCTTTTTAGCTAGTTGGAAAAATGCTTGAAGCTGTTATTAAAGAAGAACTAGTGAGGCATCTGGAAAGAAATGGATCCATCAGGTAGATGCAGCATGGATTCAGCAAAGACAGGTCCTGTTTGACAAACTTTCTGGAGTTCAAGGATATAACGAGTGCAGTGGATAGAGGGGAACAGATAGACGTTATTTACTTGGATTTCCAGAAAATATTCGATAAGGTACCTCATGAAAGACTTATCCATAAGGATGCATAGAGTTGGGGGTGATGTATTAGCATTGATAGAGGATTGGTTAAATAATAGAAAGCAGAGAGTTGGGATACATGGGTGTTACTCTGGTTAACAATCATGGTGAGCGGTGTGCTGCAGGGGTCAGTGCTGAGCCCGCAATTGTTCACGATATACATTAACGATTTGGAAGAGGGACCGAGTGTAATGTATCTAAGTTTGCTGACGATACTAAGTTGAGTGGAAAAGCAAATTGTGCAGAAGATACGGAGAATCTGCAGAGGGACATAGATAGGTTAAGTGAGTGGGCAAGGGTGTGTCAGATGGAGTACAATGTTGGTCAATGCAAGGTCATCCACTTTGGAAGGAGAAATGAAAGAGCAGATTATTATCTAAATGATAAAAACTGCAGCATGCTTGCTGTGCAGAGGCACTTGGGCGTGCTTGTGCATGAATCACAAAAGATTGGTTTGCAGGTGCAGTAGGCTATCAAGAAGGCAAATGGAATGTTGGCCTTCAATGCTAGAGGGATTGAAGTTAAAAGCAGGAAGGTTATGCTGCAACTGTACAGGGTACTGGTGAGGCTGCACCTGGAGTACTGTATGCAGTTCTGGTCTCCTTACTTGAAGAAGAAGGATATACTGGCTTTGGAGGTGGTGCAAAGGAGGTTCACCAGGTTGATTCCAGAGATGAAGAGATTAGACTAAGGGGAGAGACAGTCACCTGGGACTCAGGAAGAATGAGAGGAGATCTTATAGAAACATATAAAATTATGAAAGGGATAGATGAGATAGAGACAGGAAAGTTGTTTCCACTGGTAGGTGAGACTAGAACTAGGGGACATAGCCTCAAGATTTGGGGGAGAAGATTTAGGATGGAGATGAGGAGGAACTGCTTTTCCCAGAGAGTGGTGAATCTGTGGAATTCTCTGCCCAATGAGGCAGTGAAGGCTACCTCAGTAAATAAATTGGATAGCTTTTTGTACAGTAGGGAAATTAAGGGTTATGGGGAAAAAGGCAGGTAGGTGGAGATGAGCCCAGGGTCAGATCAGCCAGGATCTTGTTGAATGGCAGAACCTACTCTTGCTCCTCTTTCTTATGTTTGGCACAACATTGTGGGCTGAATGGCCTGTTCCTGTGCTGTACTCTTCTATGTATGGGTTAGTGGTGGATTAATGGTCCCATGGGCGTAATTGGGTGGCGTGGGTTCATGGAATTGCCTTTTACCATGTTGTATCAATAACTAAAAACAAATAAGGAGCAATCTAATGCTTCCCTCCAATATAATCCTCCATTTTCCATTCATCCATGTGCCCATCTAAAAGTCTCTTAAACTTCACTAACGTATCTGCCTCTACAGAAGGAACCATAAGAAATAGAGCAAATTAGACCATTCAGCCCATTGACTCCACTCCCCCATTCCATCATGGAGAGTTGTAAACAGTCAGCTTCATCATGGATATGAACCTCCATAGCATCCAGGATACCTTCATGGAGCGATGCCTCAAAAAGCTGGCATCCATCATTGAGGACCTCCAACACCCAAGTTATGCCCTCTTCTCACTGCTACCATCAGAGATGAGGCACACACCCAGCAACTCAGGAACAACTTCTTCCCCTCTCCATCAGGTTTCTGAACGGACACTGAACCCATGAACACTACCTCACTGCTTCTCATATTTTTAATTGTGCACTACTTATTTAATATATATACTTACTGTAACTCGTGTTTTTTAAATATTATGTATTGGATTGTACTGTTGCTGCAAAGAGAACAAATTTCAAGACATATGCTGGTGATGTTAGACCTGATTCTGATTTCACTCTTCCTCATTCTTCTGCATTCTCGCTGTAACCACTGATGCCCTGACTAATCAAGAACCTATCAACCACTTTAAATATACCCAATGACCTGGCCTCATCAGCCATTTGCGGCCATCATAAGATGCAGCCACAACTGACAAATAATGTACAGGTGTCCACTATATTAGCTATATCTGCTCTTTATGCAGATATCTAATCAGCCAATCATGCGGTGGCAACTCAGTGCATAAAAGCATGCAGACATGGTCAAGAGGTTCTGGTGATGTTCAGACCAAACATCAGAATGGGGAAGAAATGTGAGCTAAATGACTTTGGCCACAGAAAGATTGTTGGTGCCAGATGGGATGATTTGAGCAGCCATTCAGAATGCTCTCAGAGGCCATTTTATGAGGTACAGGAGGTACCAATAATGTGGCCACACAGTGTGAGTCAGGGGTCACCAAAACTTTTTGCACCGTGGACCGGTTTAATATTGACAATATTCTTGCGGAGGGTGTGCGTGAGGGTGTTAATCACGATCGGAATGCAGGTGATAAGTCAACTATAAGACACTTATAAGGGGCTAATACACTCTGGCGCGAAGGTATCACTGCGTTTAGGCGACTGATGACCTCACATGCGTTCAACAGTGGCCATGACAGGGAATGAGGAAAGGTGCAGTTGACTCATATCGTTTCATATCACCAAATCATATCATTCCCGCACAGCCCGGTAGCACATGCTTTGTGGCCCGGTGTTTGGGGACCACTGGTGTAAATGAAAACAAGTAAAACCTAAATGGGTTTCATCTGTAGCATTTCACAGTATGAAATGAAATCAGTTACCATATATTGAATTAGAGGTGACAATGAAACATAGAGAGCCCTCCGTCGGTCGGAGTTGATCCTAGGTGTTGCGTCATAGCCGTTTATTGTTAGTTGATACTCAAGCCAGGGCAGTGTGATATGGAGAGCAAGCTGTTGCCCTCGCAGCAGGCTCCCCTTCTCCACACAGCTGATGAATGGCACAGTGGCGTTGCAGGAATTGCTGGTTAGAGCTGAATTCAATGTAGGACCTCCTTTGGGAATCCAGCTCTAGACATTTCCCTTGGGGGTTTACTCTCAGAGATCAGAGCTTTCCTTTTCTGAGATGAGCTGCCAACCACAGCTGACGAGACCCCCATCTGCCCCACCCTTTCTTCCTGTGCCTTGCCACAGATGAGACCCATTTAGCTTTTACTTGCTTGCATTTACACTCAGAGCCTCCTGTCCCTCATAAAGGTGTCACTGAGTGTATTTACAGTGGCATGCAAAAGTTTGGGCACCCCTGGTGAAAATTTCTGTTACTGTGTATAGTTGTGAGTAGAAGGTGAACTGGTCTCCAAAAGTCATAAAGTTAAAGATGAAACATTCTTTTCAACATTTTAAGCAAGATTAGTGTATTATTTTTGTTTTGTACAATTTTAGAGTGGAAAAAAAGGAAAGGAGCACCATGCAAAAGTTTGGGCACCCCAAGAGATTTGAGCTCTCAGATAACTTTTACCAGGGTCTCAGACCTTAATTAGCTTGTTAGGGCTATGGCTTGTTCACAGTCATCGTTAGGAAAGGCCAGGTGAGGGTGGGGGGGGGGGGGGGTTTGTGGTTTGGTGTTTCTGCTGGTGCGAGTGGGGCTGAGTGCCGATGCTTTTCCTGTTGCTTGTGCGGGGGTGGGGGGGGTGTTGTTTCTATCAATCATTCTGTGGGGTTTCTTTTTTTGTAGATGTCTGTGAAAAGTATGAATTTCTGTTTGTTTATTGTATACATTCTCTGATATTAATAAACCTTTGAGTCATAGTAAAGTACAGCACAGAAACAGACCCTTCAGCCCATCTAGTTTGTGCTGAACCAATCAAATTGCCTACTCCCATCGAGCTGCATTGGGACCATAGCCCCCACACCCCTACCATCCATGTACCTATCCAAACTTCTGTTCAACGTTGAAATCGAGCTCGCATGCACACTTGGGCTGGAAGATTTGCTAAAAAAAATACCTACTTCAATATATTTTAAATATAGAAAATGAGACAGTAAAATGTAAAACTGGGAGGCTGAATACTTTTTCAAAGCACTGTATGTCAGTGAAAAACTTGTCTATCGAGCAACTCGTCCTTCAGTTGGGGGATCTGGAGAAGATTGTAACCGGACCTGCGAGGAGCTGCCCTCCACTCTTGTGGCAGGAGTGATCTCTCTCTCCCTCACTGGTGAGAGAGAACTTGACTGAGATACCTAAGTGCTGGTTTGTGGACTGAAGTTTTTGATGGACTCTAGATCTAGATCCAGAACTCTTTGAGGAGCTTTTGCTTTTGCCTGCATGGTAGAGAGTCGGACATTCATTCTTTTGGGTTTCTTCTTTCGTGGACGTCTGTGAAGAGTTAGAATTTCATGGTGTATACTGTATACCTCCTTCGATAATAAATCGAACCACCTGAATCAGATGCTGCTCTGCAGCTAGCTGGTCAGCACAAGTGCAGACCTAGCAATTCTTGACAACTTTTATTTTCTGTAACCATTTCCTGTGACTCAGTTCGTTAATTTTTTTCTCACTTTTTAATCATGGAAACAAAATGTTTATCAGTTGAATCAGCAGTAAGGTTTAGGAAAGTTTCGCACATCACTACCATCATTATTAATTTCCTGTACAGGTTATTCAGCGCTTTGTTTAGCTACCAACCAGAAGGATCTAGTTAATTTCGTGTCATCTTTTTTTCAGCTGTTTTTCCATTTCCAACAATATCATTTCTACCTGAGAAACAGAGCCTTTGGAGGTTCTTTCTTTGGCAGAGGTACAACTGTTGCTTGCCAATGGCTCTGTTAATGTACAGGCTGGTATAGAAACACCAATGCTTAATGGAGAAATCTTCAAAAAGCGGTGCAGTTGCCCAGTCCATCACAGGCAAAGCCTTCCCCATCACTAAGCATATTTACAAGGAGCACCCCCCGAAGAAAGCAGCATCCATTATCAAGAACCTCCACCATCCAGGACATGCTCTCTTTTTGCTACTACCATCAGGAGGTACAGAAGCCTTAGGTCCCACACCACCAGGTTCAGGAACAGTTATTACCCCACAACCATCAGGCTCCTGAACCAGTGTGGATAACTTCACTCACCACAATGAGCCTCAGGCCCCACACCACCAGGTTCAGGAACAGTTATTACCCCACAACCATCAGGCTCCTGAACCAGTGTGGATAACTTCACTCACCACAATGAGCCTCAGGTCCCACACCACCAGGTTCAGGAACAGTTATTACTCCACAACCATCAGGCTCCTGAACCAGTGTGGATAACTTCACTCACCACAATGAGCCTCAGGTCCCACACCACCAGGTTCAGGAACAGTTATTACTCCACAACCATCAGGCTCCTGAAGCAGTGTGGATAACTTCACTCACCACAATGAGCCTCAGGTCCCACATCACCAGGTTCAGGAACAGTTATTACCCCACAACCATCAGGCTCCCGAACCAGTGTGGATAACTTCACTCACCTCAACTGAAATGATTCCACAATCTATGGACTCACTTTCAAAGTCTGAAAATCATGTTCTCAGTATTAATTAATTAATCAGCTAATTAATAGAAATTATTGCATTTCCAGTTTTCCTTCTTTTGCACACTTGTCAGTCTTTGTGTGTAGTTTTTCATTGATTCTATTTATTTCTTTGTTATACTGTGAATGCTTGCAAGAAAATGAACATCAAGGTAGTATGTGGTGATATATATGTATGTTGACAATAAATTTTGAGCCATAGAAAAGTATAGCATATAAACTGGCCATTCGGCCCATCTAGTCCATGCTGAACCATTTAAACTGCCCACCCTCACTGACCTGCACCGGGACCATAGCCCTCCCTATCCATGTACCTATGCAAATTTCTTCTAAACATTGAAATTGAGCTCGCATGCACCACTTGCGCTGGCAGCTCGTTCCACACTCTCACCACCCTCTGAGTGAAGAAGCTTCCCCTCATGTCCCCCTTAAACTTTTCATTTTTCACCCTTAACCCATGACAACCTCTAGTTGTAGTCCCACCCAACCTCAGTGGAAAAAGCCTGCTTGCACTTACCCTGTCTATACCCCTCATAATTTTGTATACCTTTATCAAATCCCTCAATTTTCTACATTCCAAGGAATAACGTTCTAACCTATTCAATCTTTCCTTATAACTCAGGTCCTCCAGACCCAGCAACATCCTTGTAAATTTTCTCTGTACTCTTTCAAAGAAAATCAAATTTGACATTTTAACTTTACCCAATGCATAGTAAGTTAATTGGACAGAATATAGTTGAAGAGATTGACTTTGACATTGATTCAGGGGACACCGTGTGTCGTTTTCTCATGTTTATAATACCAAATCCTGAAAGTTTATTCTGTCATGCTAATAGCTTTACACCGACACAAAGTCTGTGATTTTGCCTTAAGCAAGGATATAATTATGAGGATTTGTCTCCTGAAATCTCAGTATCTGCCAAGGTCTCATAAGCAGCACACTCATTTAAGGATACAAGTTCAAATCTTACTGAGGGACTGGACTACAAAAGCCTACACTGATGGAGATGATTTTTCAGATTCATGTGAGGCTCACCCAGTGGGTATAAAGTAATCCAAGTCAGTGGGCTGTCCCTGAAGTCTGGTAAATACATACCCACAACCGGGTGAGGCAACACTTCACCTGCAAATCTGCTGGGGTCACCTACTGTGTACTGGTGCACCTGATGTAGCCTCCTCTACATTGGTGAGACCTGTCGTCAACTGGGAGACTGCTTCATCGAACACCTCCACACTATCCACTCAGTGGCCAAACATTCTAATTCTGATTCCCATTCCCGTTCTGATGTGTCAGTCCTTGTCAAGTCAAGTTTATTGTTATTTAATTACATACATGTATATAACGTATATAACCATATAATGAAAATGGTTATGTACACATAACACACAATAACATATGAAGGTATGGATAAAACCTACAGATGAATTACACATAATAACAAATTAAAGTGTATTAATTTTAAACATTGGAACGTACAGATTAACCAGTGACACTTCAAATACCATGCGGCAGGGAGTTCAGAAACCTAATGGCCTGGAGGAAGAAACTGTTCCTCATCCTGACCGTTCTGGTCTTTATGCATTGGAGCCTCCTGCCTGATGATAGAAAGTCAAAGAGGATGCTGGATGGATGGGTGGGATCCTTAATACTAAGGGCCCTATGTATGCAGCACTCCTGATAAGTGTCCCAGATGGAGGGTAGGGAAACCCCTATGATCCTCTCGGCTATTCTCACAGGCCTTTGTAGGGACTTCTGGTCCGATGCTTAAGTGCTGCCAGACCAGATGGAGATGCAGCTTGTCAGGATGCTCTCAACGGTACTCCTGTAAAATGCAGTTAAGATGGGGGTGGGGGTGGGGGTGGGAGCCTTGCTTGCCTCAATCTTCCTGAAGTGGATGTGTTGATGTGCCTTCTTGTTCAGAGAAATGTTATCAAGGGACCAGGTGAGATTATCATGATGTGAACTCTAAGGAACTTGGTGCACGTAACTCTCTCTATGAAGCAGCCATGTATTTGCGGGGGGAAGGGGGGGGGGGGTGGGATGTCTGCACCTTCCTGAAGTCCACAACAATTTTGTTTGTCTTCCCCCAACGTTCAGACCTGTGTTGTTGTTCTCACACCAATCCACCAGCCGCTCCACTTCCTCACTATATTCCATCTTGTCACTGTTCTTGATAAGCCAAACACTGTAGTGTCATCTGCAAACTTGATGACACGGTTTGAGCTGGATCCTGCAACAGTCATGCATCAGCAGTGTGAAAAGTAGCATGCTGAGCACACAGCCTGTGCTCAGTGTAATGGGACTAGAGACACTGCTGCCCACATGGACTGACTGTGGCCCTACTGTTAGTATCTAACTGCCCTTCACCTTATATTCTGTCGGGGTAACCTCCAACCTGATTACTCCTTCTGGTTAACAAATTCTTCCTCCCACCCCTCCCCCAACTCCTAACTCTAACCTTTTACCTCTTCTCACCTGCTTATCACCTCCTCTTGTGTCCCCTTTTCCTTCCTTTCTCCTATGGTCCACGCTCCTATCAGATTCTTTCTTCTCCAGCTCTTGACCTTTCCCACCCACCTGGCCTCACCTATCACCCAGCTAGTCTCCTCATGAGCTTTTTTATTCTGGCACCTTCCCTTTCTTTCTCAGTCTTGGCCCAAAATGTCCACTATCTATTCATTTCCATATATGCTGCCTGACCTGCTGAATCCCTCCAGCATTTTGTGTGTGTTGCAGAAGATTCCTTATCAGAACCAATCTAGCCAATGCCAAGTGGAACAACTGGTGCTAAGTTTCCAAGCTGTTGATCAAAAGTTTCTCTGTATGCGTGGGTAAAGCTCTTGATATGTCCTGAAAGAGATTTGAGAGGAGAAATGGGCTTCTTTCTGACTGATATATTAAGAGCATCTAAAAACATTTTTACAGAGAGTTGTGTGTGCATGGAACACCCTGCTAGGGAAATGGTAGACGAAGATACATTAAGGACATTTAAGACACTCTTTGAAAAGAAGATGGCACCAGCAAACAATGCTACCAAAGGCAACATCCTCAAAACGGGCCATGAAGCAACTCCTTGCACTTTGCTGTCTCCGAGAGCCTTCCACAAGGCTGCAACCAAAGTGTGAAGCCAGGAGACCGCGAACCATTCCATCTCTTGTTGATGAAAGCACAGAGGAAGAGTGAAATCATTGAGGTGGGTGTAGAGGCGATCATGTGTTTAGCAGCATCTACCAGCCTCTCACTTGCTACTCTGCCAGAGAAGGAATTTGCATATTGTGGACTCTCGCTCGAGTGATCTCCCTCTCACTTGATGCTGTTGGCAGATGGGTGCCGGAGCAAGGCTTAATCGATGTGGATTGTAGATTTATACTCTAATCGAGGTTTACGCTGTGTTCTAGTTCAGGTTGCTCTTTTTTGTTACTACTTTTGGGTAAATTTTGAATCAGGGTGGCCTGCAGATAATGAACACCACGCTGAACTGTACTGAAATATTCCTTTTGATTTTGAGCTTTATATTCTGTGTTTTTTGCTAATTCTTTTTGGTTGCTGTCTGTGCATAGGGGGAGGGGGGCTAATGTTTGATGTAAATGGGGGGGGGGGTTCTGTTCCATGATTTTGTTTCGCTGCTGTCTGTGGGGAAGATGAATTTCAGGGTTGCATACTACATATGTACTTTGATGACAAATGTGCTTTGAATCTTTGATAAGCATATAGATGATAGAAAAATGGAGGGCTCTGTAGAAGGGAAGGGTTACATCAGAGGTTGAATGAATGAAATTTTATTTCGGTCAGTACAAAAATAACAAAAAGCATCATTTTCAATGATGACTTCATAAGACAAAATTAAATAATAAAAATCTTAAAACAGACAGAAAGGGTGTAGGCTGAAGCTATAGCTTATTACGCCCACCCCTCATACTTATTGGCGTCAATCATCACATTAAAACAAAAAAACTTCATAATCTTTTAACACAAAATCCAATTATAAAGAGTTCCCATCCCTTGTAATGCCATAGACCAATACTATTAAACAAGGGGTTCATGGACCCCAGGGTTAGACTGACTTAAGAGTAGGCTAAAAGGTCAGCACAGCATCATGGGCTGAAGGATCTACACTGTGTTGTAAAGTTCTAAGTTCTACCACTTAGATAGATGACACCCAGCAAAAGTTTAAATAGACTGTGCTGGTGGTGTAGTGATATCTGCATGAGTTCTGCTTGTGCTGGGTTGAGCATTGTAAAACAAACCAACGCTAAAGGAAACGGCAAGGTTGCTGTCTGATGTGACAAATTGATGTGGGGTGTAGTAGTAAAGGTTTAAATAAACTGCTCTTTAAATGGTACATGTTACAGTGTACACAAATGAAAGTATGCTGGAGAAAAGCACAGGCAGTTGACGAACTGGAGCTTAAACCTGGTAGTGTCCAGGGAACTATATTCCCCGTCTCAGAACAAATTGCAATTAAGTCAGAGTCAATGAGATTGGAGAGAAATATAACAACTGCTGTGGAGCCAATTTAAATGCAAGAAAATGATGAGTAGGGGAAAAAACAAATACAGAGCAGTAAATTATGGAGAGAGAGAGAGAACGTTCTCACTTTTAAAAGGTCTGATAACATTTAAATCTGAGAATTGAAACAAACCCATACTATAAACAAGAGATTCTGCAGATTCTGGTAATAGACATCATCATCATTGTTATGTGCTGTGTTATGTGACGTGAGTGATCATGGTCTTCCATCTGTCTTTAATCTGATCCCCTTCACTCTGCTGTTGTTATTCTTTTTTCTATCCATGACTATGATTGTTTCTGGAAATTTTTTCCACAGAAATGGTTTGCAATTGCCTTCTTCTGGGCAGTGTCTCTACAAGACGGGTGAACCCAGCCATTATCAATATTCTTCAGGAGACTGTCTGCCTGGCATTAGCAGTTGCATAACCTGGACTTGTGATATACACCAGCTACTCATACGACCATCTGCCACCAGCTCCAATGACTTCACGTGATCCTGATCAGGAGGTCTAAGCAGGTGCTACACCTTGCCCCTCCATTAGTAGAGACATATCTCTACCCTGCCACCCTGGAAATCCAGAGCAAGACACACAAAATGCTGGAGCAGCTCAACAGGTCAGGCAGCATCTATGGAGAGGAATAAACAGTGCTGATGAAGTATCTTCGCCCTCTTTATTCCTTTTCACAGAGATATCTTAGCAAAGGCAGTTAGACTGAATAACAGCTTCTTCCTGAAGGCTGTTGTGCAGCTGAATAATGCTACGCCCCGGCTTGCCAGTGGATTGGAACATTATGGACTATCAAAGTCACATGTTGCATGGTGAACCTGTGGAATTCATTGCCACAGGCAGCTGTGAAGGCCAAGTCATCGAGTATGCTTAAGGCAGAGGTTGATAGCTTCTTGATTGGTCAAGGCATGAAGGGATACGGGGAGAAGGCAGGAGATGGGGCTGAGAGGGAAAATGGATCAGCCATGATGAAATGGTGGATAGGCCAGCTATGATAATTAGCAGATTTGATAATTCCACTTCTATACTTTATGTTCTTTACACCTTAAAGTAGGGCTTCTATATGCCTGGGTCACCTCTCTGTGTGATTCTGTTTGACACAAGAAGTAGATGGTCTTCAGGGAAATATGGGAATTTTTATTTATTTATTTTTAATTAAGCCACACTGCATGTATTGTAAATATCTGTTCTGCACAGACTGGGTCAGCACTGCAATCTCGTGGTCTTGACCAATGACAATAGAGTTCTATTCTATTCCTCACACAGATAGCTGTAGAATTGAACCCCAGGAAGCTGGCACTGTGTCAACGGTAAACTAGCCGCCTTAAATGGCAGCGCGCCTGATTTGTATCTTAGGAACATAAGAAAGAGCAGCAAGTGTAGGCCATTTTGGTTTTTTGATTATATGCTGTCATTCATTAAGATAACGATTTCCTACCTCCAAGCATTTCCCTGCACACTCCCCTATTCCTTAATATCTGAATATCTGTCAATTTTTGTTTTAACAGGCCTCCAGAATACTTCCAAGATACAGAATTTCACAGGTTAATCAGTCTCTGTATGAAAAAATTAAATTCATTTACTTATACATTCAGTAAAGTAAATTTTATTATCAGAGTACATGTATGTCACCATTTATAACCCTGAGATTCATTTTCCTGTGGGCATACTCAGCAAAGCGAAGTAACTATAACAGGATCAATGAAAGATCAACCAGAGTGCAGAAGACAACTGTGCAAATGCAACTATAAATAAACAGCAATAAATAATGAGAACATGAGATAATGAGATAAAGAGTCCTTAACGTGAGATCATTGGTTGTGGAAACAATGACGGGGCAAGTGAGTGTAGTTATCCCCTTTTATTCAAGAGCCTGATGGTTGAGGGGTAGTAACTGTTCTTGAAAAGGCCCTAATAAAATGGTAGGTAGCAAAAATATTGTTGGTTCGTGGAGAGAATAGAAGGTAGGAATTACATCCCAGTGACCAGGGGCTTAAGACAAATGAATTTAAGAGTGATGCTACAGAAGAGAATCTTATACTAGTTGTAAATTAATTAATTAAATTAGTTATTCAAGTTTTAATGTTTTAGTTAATTTAGAAGAAGCACATTGAGGCCCTCTATTGGTCAGGGTCAATCACAAATGTTGTGTCCCAGCTGTCTACATGATATGCAAGCCAGGGCAGTACGATATGGAGAGCAAGCTGATGCCCATGTAGCAAGCTCCTCCTCTCCAAGCAGCTGATGAATCCAAAGAAATGGCACAGATTGATACGCTTTGGCACCAGCAGCATTGCCGGAGTTGCCCGTTGGATCTGAACTCAATGCAGGATTGCCCTGGGGAATCCAGCTCCGTATTTTTCCTCAGGGTTCACTCCTGAAGTCTTCCCCATGAGTGGACATAGCTGCAAGGCAGTGGAGGTTTGAGTTCAGAGTTTTACTCTTCCTAGATGAGCAGGAAATCATCATCTTAGATGGAGATGCAACTTGACAGGACACTCTCATGGTGCTCCTATAAAATTCAGTTAAGATGTGTGGGGGAGGAGAGCACTTTCCTCAGGAAGTGGAGGCATTGCTGTGCAACTCCTGTTCAGGGAGGTGATATTAAGAGACCAGGTGAGGTCATCATGATGTGAATTCCCAGGAACTTGGTGCACTTAACTCTTTCTACCTGCTCCCATTGTTTCACAGACCCTGATATCGTCTGGTAAGCAAGTACTAAACTTTGCCCAAGGGTGACCTGAAGTCTAGCGGAGGGAAGGAGCAATCTTCTCCCTCTGGTATGAGGGAAGCAGAGTATTGGTGCAGAAGTCCCTACAAAGGTCTGTGAGAACGGCTGAGAGGAACATAAGGGTCTCCCTACCATCCATCGGGGACATTTATCAGGAGCACAGCATACACAGGGCCCTTCGTATATTAAGGATCCCATCCACCCATCCATCCAGCATGGCTTTCTACCATCAGACATGAGACTCCAACGCAGTAAAACAAGAACAGTCAGGATGGGAACATTTCTTCCCTCAGGCCATTAGGCTTCTGAACTCCCTGCCACATTGTATTTGAAGTGTCACTGGGTAATTCGTACTGCATCCTACAATATTTAATTTATGCACTTTACTTTGTTTACCTATGCGTAATACATTTGTAGAATTTGTTCTTAATTTAGTTATTCTGTGTTCCAGATTCCGGGATTCAGCTCAGGGCTAACAACTCTGACTGGTAAAACAAAACTGTTATGGAATCAGCAATGAAGAGTCCTTCTGCATCTGAGTGACACCCATGATCTGCATGGCTGACGCCAGTGAAAACCGAGAGGAAGCCCTAAACACCAGCGGTGTAACGGGAAGTAGGTAAATAATTAAGTTATTGTGCGTTACATAAGGACTGTTGTGCTTTACACCCTAGTCCAGAGAAGCGGTATACATTTAAAATGGAGTAATCACCAAACTGAAGATATGGAAGTGATCTCTGGGTAAGACTACGTGTTATAATATTTGCCTCAAACCTTATTTGCACTGCGCTACTAAAGTTAAAAAGTATATGAAAAGAAACTATTGGGATTTTCTAACCTTCGGATATTTTTATGTGTTGCGCCACTGAGAATTTCTATCTTGCAGTGATTTAGTCTGCGACTGCCGAACCACGGAGCAGAGGTTTACACGGAATGGAAAATTATTTTGCAATGTTTTCAGCAGAATTAGTCCTGTGCCCATTTAGTCTGCAGATTAAGCTGCTCTAAGCTGTCTGAGCTACAGTATTTCTGCAAACACTGACCTTTACTGACTGCTAAAGTTCACGTGACAGAGAGGCATTCTGTAGAGCTGAAGAGGTTGGTGTTTTAAAAATATAATTTTTAATCCTTGTAAACAAAAATGGTAAAATGCCACGTCTGGAAAATATACTTCATCACAGACACATAGTCTCATCAGCTGCAGGCAAATATTGGCTCGTGACCAAAGCTAGATTTCTTTGCTTTGCTAAATATTTATTGGATTAATAAATTCCATTGAATGAACTTATGCTTAGAAGCAGAATATAGGGCAGATATGTTTTTGAGGCACGTTTATGTTGAGAATCATTTGATCAGGTTACCATTGAATAACTCATCCTGTATGATCTTACGTTCAAAATTAGTACAACACTGGGGACCAATAAAAGACTTCTGTTGGTAGTGAACTAGATTTTAAACCTACAACTGACTTGTAATATTTCTGGTATATCCATGATAGTTTTGTGTACGTCTTTTGAAAACTGATACTTGTCGTCTCTATCTATCATGGTGACTTGATAGAGGAGTATAAGATGATAAGAGGCATAGATAGAGAGGGCAGCTAGTGCTCCTTTTTCTCAGGGCGAAAATGGTTAATACAAGAGGGCATAATTTTCAGGTGATTGGTCAAGCATCTCCACTCCATCCACCACAAGCACTTCCTTCTGGCCAAACATTTTAATTCCAATTCCCATTCCCGTGGCCACAGGTCCATGGGCTCCTCCTGTGCCAAGATGAGGTCACCTTCAGGGTGGAGAAGCAACACCTTATATTCTGGTAAAAAAAATTCCTCCCTCCCCTCTATTCCACACTCTAGCCTTTTACCTTTTCTTACCTGCCTATTACCTTCCTCCTTCCCTACCTCCTATGGTCCACTCTCCTTTCCAGCCCTTTACTTTCCCATCCACCTGGGTTCACCTATCACTTTCCAGCTAGCCTCCTTCCCATCCTCTCACCTTTGTATTCTGGTGTCTTCCCTCTTCCTTCTCGGTCCAGATGAAGGGTCTCAGCACGAAACATTGACTGCGTATTCATTTCCATAGGTGCTGCCTGACCTGCTGAGTTCCTTCAGCATTTTGTATGTGGTGCTTTGGTAACTGGTGTTTAAAGTCCTCCCAACCATTTGTACATTTACATGAAACACTCAGAGGAAAGGAGCATCCATCACCAGAGATCCCTACCACCCAGGTCATGCTCTCTTTTTTGTGTTGCTATAAGGAAGAAGGTACAGGAGCCTCAGGACTCTCACCACCAGGTTCAGGAACAGATATTACCCGTCAACCATCAGGCTCTTGAACCAAAGGGGTAACTTCATTTGTCCCATAATTTAAAAGTTCCCACAACCAATGGGCTCACTTTCAAGGACTCTTCATCCCATGTTCTTGATATTTTTATTGCTTATTTATTTATTATTGTTTCTCTTTTTGTACTTGCACAGCTTGTCTCCTGCACTCTAGTGGAAAGGTCTAGTTGGACTGTCTTTCAATGATTCTGTTCACAGATTTGTCGAGTATGCCCACAAGAAAACGAATCTCAGGATTGTATATGGTGACTTATTTGTACTTTGATAATAAATTTCCCTTGAACTTTGAAAAGTATGGGGGGGGGGGGTGAATGTCAGAAGGTTGTTTACACAGAGATTGTTGGGTGCTTGGAACATGCTGCCAGGGTTGGTGTAGAGGCAGATATATCAGAGACATTTAAGAGACTGTTAAACATAGATGAAAGAAAAATGGAGGGATATGTGGGAGGGATGCATTACATTAATCTTACAGTAGGTTGAAATGTCGGCAAAACATCCTTGGCTGAAGGGACCTGTGCTGTACTGTAATGTTCTGTGTTCTTTTTTTTAATATATTTTTATTGAAGGAATGACACAATACAGAATACATAGTGGATTACATTTTCCTCCATTTTGCTTTTATATCTTACCCCTAAACAAACCTCCCCTCACCCTCCCTCCCCGAACATACTGTGGCAGCTAATGTACAGTCGGCCCTCCTTATCCGCTGGGGATTGGTTCCGAGACCCCCCGCGGATACCAAAAATCGCGGATGCTCAAGTCCCTTATTTAACCTGAATCAGTGCGGTGGTCTTTAGGACCCAGCGGAACCCCGGACTTTATTTAACATGTTCAGAGCGGTGGACATTAGGACCCGGTGTAGCTCTGAATCCGCTGTGTTTCTGTTCAAGAAAATAATCACGATCGCGATTGAAAATAAGGTGGAAGTAATAAAGCGATCGGAAAGAGGTGAAACGCCACCGGTCATTGGAAAAGCTTCAGGCTACAGTCAGTTAATGATTGGAACAATTTTAATTGAGCATTTGAAAGGCCCTGCCCCGATGAAAGCTACAATTATTACTAAGCAACGCAGTGGTTTAATTGTTGAAATATGTATGTTTCTTAAGTATTTTATTTGCATAGAAAGGTAAAATATGTACTATATACTAAGAAAAACGTTTGACTGACGCTAAATAATACCGGATGTACCTGTTCCGACTTCAAATCCGACTTAAAGATGGACTCAGGAATGGAACTCATTCATAATCTGGGGAAATGCCTGTACTTTAAAGTCATTTCTAGATTACTTATAATACCTAATACAACGTAAATGCTATGTAAATAGTTGTTATACTGTATTGTTTAGGGAATAATGACAAGAAAAAATAGTCTGTACATGCTCAAACAACGAGTGCAGAAGAGAGAACTTCCAGGTTTTCCCGATCCACGGTTGGTTGAATCCGCGGATAAAGAGGGCTGACTGTATTTACAATGCAACAATTCACAAATACAAGTATGGACATTTCACAGCCATTTCATGTATGGCTGTGTTCTGTGATCTATGATGACAGCACATATATGCTTCTTAACCGAGGTGACTGGTTCGCAGCTACAAGTGCTGAGGTTAACCATCAAGTTGAATACAGATGCCTAGCGGTAAGTGCCAGTCAATTACAGTTCGGGGCTGTAAGAATTCAGAGTTCAATTCTGATGCTGCCTGTAAGAAGTTTGTTTTTCTTCCCATGAAGCGCATAGGTTTCCTTGGGTCTCCGGTTTCCTCCCAGTCCAAAGAGGTATGTGACTACTAGGGTAATTAGTCATTGTAAATTGTCCTGTGATTGAGCTAGTCCCACTCTGGGGTCCACGGGCCTCTCAGTTTATAGTAGGTGTTCCTGGAAATAAAAAAAAGGTTGGGAACCTCTGGGTTACTGTTAAATAGGTGGGTTGATGGGCAGTGTGGCTCACTGGGCCAGAAGGGTCTGTTCTGCACTACATCTCTAAAAAAAATAGCGAGAGCCTAGGGTCTTCCAAGCCACTGGAAGTATTGGAGAGCTCTCAGTCAAGTTTTAGAAGTGAAGTTAGGCAATATTTCAAAGTGGAAACCAATCAAGGAATGCCAAAACTTAAACACTGGACTGATCTCAGCTGGCTTGTGGAAGTTTCTGACCAGTAAACTCCAGAAAGGAATTCTAAACTGGAAAGGACACAGTCTCAAGGTCTGGGGTCGGAGGGGAAGATCCGAAAGATGCTTTAAACATCATGTATGGGGCACCATACACAACATGCTGTATGGTAACCACTGATATAAGCACCAGCAAGACAGTGGCAACATGAAAATTTATACGCAATTGCCATGAACGCTGTCGCAGGAAAGCAGCATCCATCATCAGGAAGCCCCACCACCCAGGTTATACTCTCTTCTCACTGCTGCCATCAGGAAAGAGGTATCAGAGCCTCAGGACCTATACCACCAGGTTCAGGGACAGTTACTACCTCTTAACCATCACGCTCCTGAACCAAAGGAGATAACTTCACTTGCCCCATCATTGAAATGTTCCCACAACCAAAAGACTCACTTTCAAGGACTCATCATCTTATGTTCTAAATATTTATTGCTTATTTATTTACTATTAACATTTCTTCTTTGTGCACTGTTTGTGGTCTTCTGCACTCTGGTTGAATGTCCTAGTCTGCTGGTCTTTCACTGATTCTGTTATGGTTATTATTCTATAGGTTTATTGAGTATGCCCACAAGAAAATGAATTTCAGGGTTGTATATGGTGACAGATAGATACATGTGTACTTTGATAATAACATTCACTTTGAACTTCTGAATTTTAGAATGGTACTAGCATGGACAGAAGACTGACTGACTGGCAGGAGGGAAAGAGTGGGAATAAAGGGTGCCTTTTGTAGCTGGGTGCTTGAGACTTGCGGTGCTCCAAGGGCCTGCACTCCCTGGAGTTTAGAAAAATGCAGGTTGGGAGGGGGGGGTTCTCTTTGAAACCTGGTGAATATCGAAAGACAGAGTGGATGCAGAGAGGGTGTTTCCAAAATGGACGAATCAAGGATCAGAGGGCTCAGCCTCAGAATACAAACACATCCCTTTAAAACTGAATGGAACTAATTCTGCTCCTATGTCTATCTGTTTAATAAACTATCTGTCTGAATAAACTATCTGTTTCAACAAGGAAGAAGTTTCAAGGGAAATTTTACTGACTCTGGGTAAAAGCGGGGCGAAAGAGAGAGTGGAGTATTTAATAACTAAATTAAACATTCAGAAAGATAGCTCTTTTAAGAAAATTGCATTGATAGGGACCAGCAGGCTCTCAGCTGAGCAAAGTCTACCCAATCTTTCTCCAATATCCATGAATTTGTCCCACCAAGGAACATGATTAAATTTTAAATACATGAAAATCTGTAGATGCTGGAAATCCAGAGCAACACACACAAAATGTTGGAGAAACTCAGGAGGTCAGGCAGTATCTATGGAAATGAATAAATTGTCCACGTTCTGGGCTGGGACTCTTCATCAGGACTGAAACGGGGGAAGGCAGCAGAATAAGAAGGTGTGGGAGGTGGAAGAGGACCAGCTAGAAGGTGATAGGTGAAGACAGGTGGGTGGGAAGGGTAAAGGGTTTGAGAAGATAGGAGAGGAAAGTGGATCGTTGGAAAAATGGAAGGAGGAGGGGCATCAGGGTGAGGTGATCGGCAGGTGAGGAGAAAAGGTAAGAGGCCAGAGTGAGGAATAGAAGAAAAGGGGAGGGGAGGGGAAAAGCTATTTTTATGGGAAGGAGAAGTCTATATTAATGCCATCATTAAATCTTGGAACATGGACTGAATCTGTTTTCTTTAAATCTCAGTGCAATGACAAGCAATGCTTTATGATATAAAATTAAATACAAATAAGCGGAGAAGATCAAGTATCAAACAGCTCTGAATCACAGCAAGGCAAACAATTCTGCTGGTCAAGGCTGAGTAAATACTCAGTAATTATCACTGCTTCCTTTCACTGAAGCACGACTCAAGGACATTCCCAATATACTTGTGTTTTGTATTGTTGCGCCTCGTACAGGAGCTTGGAAGGAGGAAATAGTTTAGTCCCTTGAGCATTTCCAACCATTCATTGAGACCAGGGCTGATCTTGACCTAGCTTCAATACCTCTCTCTGCCCCATATCCATTAAGACTTAAGGACAGAAGTCTCATCGATGTCAGATTTAAAATTAACTGCTGACCTGGTCACCAATTACAGCTTGTGAGAAAGGTATACTCTCTTGGCTCTGTGATTAGATTTACTCCTCGTGTCCCAAATCCCGACCAGCATTTCTTTCACTTTAGGGATCTGGACGGTACAGGCAAGGCCAATGTTCGTTCCATCTTAATTCCCTTTAAGATGGTGACGAGTGTCCTCCTCAAACAGCAGCAGTCCATAAGACATACCAGTAGAATTAGGCCATTCAGCTCATTAAGTCCACTCTGCCATTCAATTATGTCTGATTTATTATTCCTCTCAACCCCATTCTCCTGCATTTTCCCTTTGATGCCCTTACCAATCAAGAACCTATCAATCTCTGCTTTAAATATACCCAATGACTTGGCCTCCACAGCCGCCTGTGGTAACGAACTTCACAGATTCACCACCCTCTGGCTAAAGAAATTGCTCCTCATCTCTGTTCTAAAGGTGGTTGTTGTTCCTCTCTGCTTCTTCTGGTGCATCGGGCAGCATCCTTGCCATTTCTTAAGCATTTGTCTGTTTTTTACGAGGCTGAGTTGCTAACTTGACGCTCAACCCGACACAGATGGAAAATTTGTAAGGAGCTGGCCAGATTCAAAACTGGGACCACTCGCCTTGAAGCCTGCTGCAGCTGCCACAACACCACCGGCCGGCTATCTGTTCTAAAGGGATGCCCTTCTATTCTGAGGTTGTTCCGTCTGGTCCTTAACTCCCCACTATTGGCAGCATCTTCTCCATGTCCACTTTATCCAGGCCTTTCAATATTCAGTGTTTTTATAAATGTAACTGTACCTGCCTATACCACTTCGTCTACTAGTTCATTCCATATATCCACCACCCTCTTTGGCAAACTTGCCCCCACATATCTCCATTATATCCTTCCCTTCTCATGTCATGGATTTAAAGATGAGCGGGAAGGTTTGCTAGTGCTGCATGAGAGGTGAGGGTTTAAACTAGAGTTGCAGAGGGATGGGAATCAGAACGCCAAAACAGATAGTGGAGAGGTTGTGGAGAAAGATGTTGTTAAGCCTACATATGAAGCCAGGAATCAAATTGTTGAGCATGGTGGATCCCATGTTCTGAGCTGTGTAAATTTCAATGCAAGGAGTATTGCATGAAAGGCAGATGAGCTTAGGGCAAGGATCAGCACATGGAATTAAGATATGGTTGCAGGGGGGCAGGACTGGCAGCTCACAGTTCCAGGGTTTCATTGCTTTAGACGTGACAGAGTGGGAGGGATTAAAGGGGGAGGGGGTGGTGTTACTAGTCAGGGAGAATGTCATGACAGTGCTCCATCAGGCCAGCCTGGAGAGTTTGTCTAGTGTGGCTCTGAGGAATAAGAAAGGTATGATCACGTTAATGGGATTATATTATAGACCAAACAACGGTCTGTGGGATTTACAGGAGCAAGTTTGTAGAGAGATGGCAGACTGTTACAAGAACCAATGTTGTGACAGTAGCTGGTATTAACTTTCCACATATCGACTGGGACTCACATACTGTAAAAGGACTAGATGGGACGGAATCTGTCAAATGTGTTCAGGAGAGTTTCTTTAATCAGTACAAAGAAGTTCTAATTAGAGAAAGTGCAATACTAGTTCTCTTATTAGGGAATGAGGCAGGGCAGGTGACAGAAGTGTGAGGTGTTGCATTTCGGAAGGACCAACCAGGGTAGGTCTTACATAGTGAACGGTAGGACACTGAGGAATGCAAAAGAACAAAGGGATCTGAGAATACAGGTCCATATTTCATTGAAAGTGGCACCACAGGTAGATAGGGTTGTAAGCAAAGCTTCTGGCACATTGCCTCTCATAAATCAAGGTATTGAGTGCAGGAGATGTTGAAGTTCTATAAGATGTTGGTGAGGGCTAATTTGGAGTGTTGCATGCATTTTTTGGCCACCTACCTACAGGAAAGATGTAAATAAGGCTGAAAGAATAACAGAGAAAATTTATAAAGATGTTGCCGAGTCTGGAGGACCTGAGTTATGTGAAAAGATTGAATAGGTTAGAACTTCATTCCTTGGAAAGTAGAAGATTGACAGGAGATTTGATAGAGGTATACAAAATTATGAGGGGTATAGATAAGGTAAATACAAGCAGGCTTTTTCCACTGAGGCTGGGTGGGACTAAACCTATGGCCGCTGTTTGAAGGGTAAAAGGTAAAATGTTTAAGGAGACATGCGGGGGAAACTTCTTCACTCAGAGGGTCGTAAGAGTGTGGAAGGAACTGCCAGGACAAGTGGTGTATGTGAGCTCAATTTCAGCATTTAAGAGAAGTTTACATAGGTACATGGATGGTAGTGATATGGAGGGCTAAGGTCAAATTGGCAATGGACAGAGGTTCACATACTTTTTTCAAACAAATATATGTAATATTGGATACTTTTTCTCAATAAATGTATAATGTTTTTTGTGTCATTTATTTGGGTTTTCTGTATCTAGTTTTAGATACCTGTGAGAAGATCTGATCACATTTACGCAGAAATAGAATAAATTCTACAGGGTTCACAAACTTTCTAGCACCACTGTATTTATCATTCAGAGTTTGAGGAGATTCAGCATGTCACAAAAACACTTGCAAATTTTTACAGATGTACTGTGGAGAGCATTTTAACTGGCTGCATCACTGTCTGGTACAGTGGGGGTTGGGGTAGGCGTAGCGGCCACTGCGCAGGATTGAAATAAGGGGCAGAAAGTTCTGAACTCAGTCAGCTCCATAATGGGCACTAGCCTCCCCAGCATCCAGGACACCTTCAAGGAGGAATGCCTCAAAAAGGCAGTGTCTATCATTTAAGGACCCCCACCTCCCAAGGCATGCCTTCTTCTCATTGCTCCCATCAGGGGAGAGGTACAGGAGCCTGAAGACACACACTCAACACACAGTTCCTTCCTCTCTACCAACCGATTTCTGAATGGACATTGAACCCATAAACACTACCCACCACTTTTTATTTCTCTTTTTGCACTGCATATTTAATTCATCTATTTACTATACATACATATATTGTTTTGGTCACCTACCTACATGAAAGATGTAAATAAGGTTGAAAGAGTACAGAGAAAATTTACAAGGATGTTGCCGGGTCTCCAGGACCTGAGTTATATGGAAAAATTTAATAGGTAGGACTTTATTCCTTGGAACGTAGAAGACTGAGAGGAGATTATGAGGGGTATATATAGGATAAACTTAAGCAGTTTTTTTTTCTCACTGAGGTTGGATGAAATTACAACCAGTTCCTTAAGCACACCTCCTGAAAGGTGTTTTCCCTACCTGGAGTGTCTGGAGTCCAAGGATCACTGCCTCAGATTCACGTTCTCAGGGAATCGCATCACTTCCATTGACAACTAACAGAACCAAAACCTAATGCAAGTGTCGGTGCACATTCCAGCCCCCATAAAGCATGCCCACCATGTTCAGCAGAACAACACAATAACAACAACAGCAAACAGGCCCCTTCCCTCCACCTCCTCATAAAGAACCAGTCAGGCTGCTGCTTTTGTCTCTCCAAGAACACCACTTAACATTTAGTCCCACTGGCCCTTTTAAAGTAGAGATACAATTTTCAAAGTTATGTCATCAAAATTGAACTTTACTTCTTCAATCATGCAAGTATTTTCAGGAAGTACATGTGATAAAACCCACCAGTGGCAAGGGGAAATGGGCTGCTCTTCTATATCAAAGATCTAAGGTACTAGGGACCGCGAAAATAAAGAGGGAAAGTGCTGAAGCCACACAGGTCCATCTGTGAAAAACAAACGTGTGCTTTGGGTTGTCAGTTCAGATTCCAATTAAAGTCACTTCTGAATGCATTCCAGATCTCATGCGGTTGAGTGTGGCTTAAAAAAGATCAGTGGTATGGACTGTCAGCACCAGATAGTCATACAACTGCATTAAAAATCCCCACAACTTGAGGTCACAATCGAATTGGTCTCTGACGTGAATTGAGAATCATTGCGGTCACTACCCACACTGGGTGGTGGGCTGGAGCAAATTCCTGACATATATATGTACGTAGCAGAATCAGAAACTTTGCAGCATCATTACAATGCAATAAATAGTAATAGAGAATAATTACATATATTAAATAGTTAAATAAGTAGTGCAAAAAAAGAATTAGAAATAAAAGAAGTAGTGAGGTGGTGTTTTTAAAGAGCAAACACGAGGAAATCTGCAGATGCTGGAAATTCAAACAACACACAAAATGCTGGTGGAACACAGCAGGCCAGGCAGCATCTATAGGGAGAAGCACCGTCGACGTTTCGGGCCGAGACCCTTCGTCAGAAGTAGTGAGGTGGTGTTCATGGTTTCACTGTCCATTCAGAAATCAAATGGCAGAGTGGCAGAAGCTGTTCCTGAATAGTTGAGTGTGTGTCTTTAGGCTCCTGTACCTCCTCCCTGACGCTAGCAATAAGAAGAGGGCATGTCCTGGGCGATGGGGGTCCTTAATGGTGGACACCGCCTTTCTGAAGCATTGATCCTTGAAGATTTCCTGGATACTGCAGAGGCTAGAGCCCATGATGGAGCTGGCCAATTTTACAACTTTCTGTAGCTTAATTCGATCCTATGCAATGGTCCCCATATCCCCCATACCAGACAGTGATGCAGCCAATTAGAAAGCTCTCCACGGTACACCTGCAGAAAATTGCTAGTGTTTTTGGTGTCGTAAAGTCTCCTCAAACTCTATTGAAATGCATCTGTCATCTTGCCTTCTTTACGGTTGCGACAATCTTTATGGTTGGATCCAGGTTAGGTCCTCAGAGAACTTGAAACTGCTCATTCCCTCTCACCTCTGAGAGGGCTGGTGTTATGTTCTCTCGTCTTACCCTTTCTGAAGTCCTCAATCAGTTCTTTGATCTTACTGACATTGAGTGCACGGTTACTGCTGCGACTCCACTCAACTAACTGGTATATCTTGCTCCTGTATGTGCTCTCGTCACCTTCTGAGACTTTGCCCAATAAAGTCGATCTGTGATAACAAGACCCTGAAATAATGCCACAGCACATGCTGAATGGGTAGCAGCACCGTCGCCTGTGCTGTGTCATTGTCTAATGACAATGGGAATGAGATCCTGACCCAACTGCACGGGTCAGCAGACAGCACGGGGTGAAAACGTGAAGCTCCATGTGCCGCGGAGGCCTAACCAGTCGAACAATGCCCGACAATGAGCAGCTTACGATCTTTAAGACTGGTCTCTGTAAGGAGACCAAATGGAAATGGAAGCTGTTTACTCTTAGTGGGATAATTGTCAATTGTTAGTTTTTTAAAAAACCGTATCACATGTCAATTTCATTTGCATCTTATTTAAATTGGAAATAAATAATTAAAAGTGATGAAAAGCTGGTTTAGGATAAGTAAAGTTACTCCATTGTTCATTATTTTCTGACTACCAACACAAAACAAGAGCATATTGTTCAGGATTAGCATCTTAGAACATCATCACACTGCCAATCAGTCAGCCAGCTTTAAAAATACTGAAGAGGCTGTAAATCTGAACAAAATCGAATCAGGAAATACAGGACAAATTCAAGCAGCTCAGAGAGATCGAAGGGGGCACCATGGCAGCGTAGCAGTAGGCACGACACTATTAAAGCTGGGTTTCAGAGTTCAATTCTGGTGTCCTCTGTAAGGAACCTTGCACTCATCAGTAGGACTAAAGAACTAATGGTGGACTTCAGAAGGATAAGACAAGGGAACACACACCAGTCAGCATACAGGGGTTAGAAGCGGAAAGGGTGAGCAATTTCAAGTTCCAAGGTATCAATATATCTGTGGACCTATCCTGGGCTCAACTTACTGAGGCAGCTATAAAGGCGGCACAACAGCAGCGATGTTTCATTAGGAGCTTGAGGAGATTTGGTATGCCACCTAAAATAGTCTTATATTTCCAGATGGAGAGCTTACTAACTGGTTACATCACCACCTGGTATAAAGGGGGAACTGCAGAGGATCGAAATAACCTGCAGAGTTGTAAACTTAGTCAGCTTCATAATCGGCACCAGTTTCCATAGTATCCAGGAGCGATGCCTCAGACAGGTGGTGCCCATCATTAAGGACCCCCATCACTCAGGCCATGCCTTGTTCTCATTGCCACCATCAGGGAGAAGGTACAGCTCCTTCCCTTCTAAATGGACGTTGAATCCGTGAACACTACCTCACTACTTTTTTTTAAATTTGCATTTTTGCACTACTTATTTAACTATTTAATATAGATACTTACTGAAATTCATGTTTTTTTCTATTATTGATGTATTGCAATGTACTGCTGCTGCAAAGTCAACAAATTTTATGACATATGCCAGTGAAATTAAATCTGATTGTGTGTGTGGTTGCAGAGTAAGCCCTGCCCTAGCCAGACTTCACCGAGTGTCCCAATTGAAACGAAAAAGAATGAGAGGTGACTTGATAGAGGTGTACAAGATGATAAAGGGCATAGATCAAGTGGTGGTGGGGGGTGTTGACGTTTGATAAGTTTCTTTGAATGGGTTGGTTCCATGGCTCTTCTTTGTATTGTGGCCTCTATGAATCTCAGCAATGTATACTGCATAGTTACTTTGATAATAAATGTACTTTGAATCTTTAACAGCCAGAAACCCTTTCCCAGCGTGAATTGAATTAAATTGACTTTATTTCTTACATCCTTCACATACATAAATGAACATCTGAATGTGCAATTTACAGTAATTTGTAATAAATAGTATGTACAACAGGATAGTCAATTAACATAAAAAACCATAGTATCAGTGAGAATTAATCAGTCTGATGGCCTGGTGGAAGAAACTGTCCCGGAGCCTGTTGGTCCTGGCTTTTATGCTGTGGTACTGTTTCCCAGATGGTAGCAGCTGGAACAGTTTGTGGTTGGGGTGAATTGGGTCCCCAATGATCCTTCGGGCCCTTTTTACACACCTGTCTTTGTAAATGTCCTAATAGTGGGAAATTAACAACTACAGATGTGCTGGGCTGTCCACACCACTCTCTGCAGAGTCCTGCGATTGAGGGAGGTACAGTTCCCATACCAGGCAGTGATACAGACAGCCAGGATGCTCTCAATTGTGCCCCTGTAGAAAGTTCTAATGATTAGGGCTCATGCCAAACTTCTTCAACCGCCTGAGGTGAAAGAAGTGCTGTTGTGCTTTTTTCACCACATAGCCAGTATGTACAGACCACGTAAGATCCTCGGTGATATGTATGCTGAAGAACTTAAAGCTGTCCACCCTCTCAACCCCAGATCCATTGATGTCAATAGGGGTTAGCCTGTCTCCATTCCTCCTGTAGTCCACACACAGCTCCTTTGTTTTTGCGACATTGAGGGGGAGGTTGTTTCCTTGACATCACTGTGTCAGGGTGATGACTTCTTCTCTGTAGGCTGCCTCATTATTACTTGAGATGAGGCCAATCAATGTAGCATTGTCAGTAAATTTAATTAGTAGATTGGAGCTGTGGGTGGCGACACAGTCATGGGTAAACAGAGAGTAACGAAGGGGGCTTAGGAAGTAGCTAATATGAGGCGTATAATTGTAAGGTGATTAGAGGGAGAAGGGGAGGTGGGGGGAAGACGTCAGAATTTTTTTTAAACACAGAGTGGTGGGTGTGTGGAACTCACTGCCAGAGGTGGCGGTAGAGGAAGATACATTAGGGGCATTTAAGTTCAAAGCACATTTATTATCAATGTATGTATGCATTCTACAACCTTGAGATTTGTCCCTTGCATGTAGCCACAAGACAAAGAAACCAAAAAGAACCTAGTAAAAAAAGACCGTCAAACACTCAATGCAGAGAGAAAATGAAAACAAATTGTGAAAACAATAAAAGTAAAGAGACTCTGAGATTGGCAGATGGTTAATAGAAAAATGAAAAGCTATGTAGGAGGGGAGGGTTAGATTGACCTTAGAGTTGGTTAAAGGGTCAGCAGGACATGGTGGGCCCAAGGGACTATACTGTGCTGTAATGTTGTACGTAAGGCAGCACAGGGAAGCTGTCATTAGTGCCGGTGACGTTAAACCTCAGTGGTTTAAATGGTTCCATTTAATATTGGAGAATGTATACAATATACAAATTGAAACTCTTATTCTCGGACTCTTATCCTCGAAACAGAATGTTTTTGTGTTATTTATTTAATTGGCTTCTCTTTACCTAGTTTTAGGACTTACCTGAAGATTTGATCACATTTTAGGTCATACTTATGCAGAAATAGAGAAACTTCCTCTTATCAATTTGTTTTAGTTTTTTTACTTGGGCTGTTCTTGAACTACAAATATGTCTACGATGTCGTCACTTCCGGGTCCGCTCTTTATTTTTGTTCCTCTTCCGGGTGCATGAGTTTATAACATGGTTAACCTTTTATATACCAAAGGGATGACTTTAGAAACATGGCTCAAACCATTAACTTTGTGTCTTGGAATACTACTGGATTAAACCATCCGATTAAACGAAAGAAGATTTTCAAAGTATTCCAAAGACTTAATGCTCATATCATTTTTGTACAAGAAACTCATGTGAGGAAGGAGGACAAATATCGCTTTTTTAGGTTTTGGCGGGGTCAACAGTATCATTCGAATTCGAATGCCAAAGTTAAGGGAGTTTCAATTTTTATTGACTCCTCTATTGCATTTGTTCAACATGATATCCTTTCGGATCCGAATGGTAGATTTTTGTTAATTACGGGTTTACTCGGTAACAAAAAGGTTGCTATGGTTAATGTTTATGCCCCAAATGTGGATTGTCCTGATTTCTTTAAGTCCTTATTTACTTCTTTACCTAATTTAAATGAATATAAGTTAATAATGGGTGGTGATTTTAATTGTTGTCTAATTCCTTTGATGGACAAATCTACACCTATTCAGACTCTACCCAATATGTCGGCCACTTGTATTAACTCCTTTTTGACTGATAATGGAGTTTTTGATATTTGGAGATTTCGTCATCCTAATGACAAAGAGTTTTCTTTTTTCTCACATGTTTATCACTCCTATTCGAGAATTGATTATTTTTTTATGGACTCTTGTTTTATTCCATCAGTAATTGGTTGTAATTATGATATTATAGCTATTTCCGACCATGCTCCATTAAAACTTTCTATTAATTTTACGGATACAGCTTTAAGTGCTAGACAATGGCGATTTGACTCTACCTTATTGCAAGAGCCGGACTTTATTAAATTTATGAAGGAACAGATCGATTTCTTCTTTTCAACTAATTCCACGGAGGATATCTCTTGCGGAATACTTTGGGACACTTTTAAAGCATATATACGTGGACAGATTATCTCTTATTCTGCTGGTCTGAGAAAACGCATTAAGAAGGAAACTCTTTTATTGGTTGATAAAATTAAAGAGATTGACAAGAAATATTCGACTACTCCTAGCAAGGAGCTTTACAAACAAAGGGTTGAACTTCAAATGGAACATAGTTTATTACTCACATCTCCGATTGAAAATCAATTAATGAAAACCAGATCTGATTTCTATATACATAGTGATAAATCGGGAAAATTGTTAGCTAGTCAGCTGAAGAATGTTTCAGTTAAACGTCAAATCACTATGGTTCGTCAGCAGAACGGGGATCTGACAGTTAACCATGATGAGATAAATAAGTCTTTTCAAGACTTTTATACCTCCCTGTATCAATCTGAATTCCCTCAGGATCATAATACCATGTGTGATTTTCTCGGGAAATTGAATTTTCCAAAACTATCATCTGATGATCTTTCAGTAATAGATACTCCGTTTACGGATGCGGAAATTAAAGGGGTCATTTCCTCAATGAATTCTGGGAAAGCACCAGGTCCAGATGGGTACACAGTAGAATTTTTTAAATGTTTTTCTGCTACTCTATCCCCTTGGCTATGCAAGGTTTTTGAAGAAGCAATTAGATTGGGGAATTTGCCTCAATCTTTTTATAGAGCTTCCATTTCCTTAATACTGAAGAAAGATAAAGACCCTACTGATTGTGCATCTTATAGACCAATATCTTTATTGAATGTGGATTCTAAGATTTTTTCCAAGTTACTGGCTTCCAGGCTGGAGAAGATACTACCCCAAATTATTTCGGAAGACCAAACCGGTTTTATTAAAAATCGCTATTCTTTTTTCAATGTTAGGAGATTATTGAATATTGTTTATACTCCTTCACACAATACTTCAGAATGTGTTATTTCATTAGATGCGGAGAAAGCATTTGATAGAGTTGAATGGCCTTACTTATTTTATGTGCTGGAGAAGTTTAATTTCAGTCCGACCTTTATTTCTTGGATTAAACTGATATATCAAACTCCAGTAACCTCGGTGTTTACTAATAATCAAAGATCTCCATTTTTTCGTTTATTTCGGGGCACCAGACAAGGTTGTCCTCTTAGTCCATTACTATTTAACATCGCTTTAGAACCTTTGGCAATTGCCATCAGAGAATCACAGGGTATTTTGGGTATTAATCGTGGAACAGATATTCATAAGGTATCTTTATACGCAGACGATTTATTATTATTCATCTCTAACCCTGAGAAATCTATTCCAGCAGTCTTATCATTGTTGGCTCAATTTAGTGAGTTTTCTGGGTATAAGTTAAATCTTAATAAGAGTGAATTGTTTCCTTTGAATAGACAGGTCCCAAACTATGGTATTTTACCGTTTAAATTAGTTAAAGACTCTTTTACTTACTTAGGGATTAAAATTACAAAAAACCATAAAGAATTATTTAGGTTTAATTTTCTACCCTTAATTGATCAGATTAAAGGCTTGTTTACTAAGTGGTCACCATTATCTTTGTCTCTGATAGGTAGGATTAATGCTATTAAGATGGTTATTTTACCTAAATTTTTATATATTTTTCAAGCGGTACCAATTTTTATTCCGAAATCCTTTTTTACTAATGTTGATTCAAAAATTTCCTCATATATATGGCAGAATAAAAATCCCAGGTTAGGTAAAATATACTTACAGAAGACAAAGAAGGATGGTGGGTTGGCATTACCCAATTTCAGATTTTATTATTGGGCAGTTAATATTAGATATTTGATATGTTGGCTGAAAGAATGGGATGGTCCTTTTGGCCCTCATTGGGTGAGTTTGGAAACTAAATCGGTATCTGGTTATGCTCTGGGTTCTATTTTAGGGACATCTCTCCCTTTTGCTCTTTCTAAATTGCCGAATCGAATCGACAACCCGATAGTTAAATATATCTTACGTATATGGTTTCAATTTCGGAAATTTTTCGGGTTGACTCAATTCGTGTTAAATAGTCCTATTGTATCTAATTGTTTTTTCTACCCCTCAATTATAGATCAAGCTTTTTTGGCTTGGAAAACTAAGGGATTATTAAGATTTTCCGACTTATTTTTGGACAACTGTTTTATGTCTTTTGAGCAATTAGCAAATAAATATAATTTGCCTAGATTTCATTTTTTTAGATACTTACAGGTTAGGCATTTTTTAAGTACGGTACTTCCTTCATTCCCAAATTTTGTGTCTTCAGATATTTTGGAGAGTTTGTTTGAATTAAACCCTTTTCAAAAAGGGCTTATATCAAAACTTTATAATATAATTATGAAGATACGTTCAGTGCCCTTTGATAAGACCAAAAATGATTGGGAAAGAGAGCTTAATCTTATTATTCCTATTGAGAATTGGGATAGAATTCTTCAATTAGTTAATACATCATCTATATGTGCCAAACATTCATTAATACAATTTAAGGTTGTACATATGTCTAAGGATAAATTAGCTCATTTTTATTCTCATATAAACCCTATTTGTGACAGATGTCAATCAGAAATCACGTCTTTAACTCATATGTTTTGGTCATGTCCGATTTTGGAAAAATATTGGAAAGATATTTTTGATATTATTTCGGCGGTATTGAACATTGATTTACAACCCCATCCTATTACCGCAATTTTTGGTTTACCGATGATGGGCTCACTTCACTTATCTCCTTCTGCCTGTCGAATGATTGCTTTTCTCACTTTGATGGCTAGAAGGTCTATTTTGTTGAATTGGAAGGAAATTAATCCTCCCATGGTATTTCATTGGCTTTCTCAAACTATGTTATGTCTAAATTTAGAAAAAATTAGAAGTGCTGTATTTGATACTTCTATTAAATTTGAAAAGATATGGAGACCATTTATTCAATATTTTCATATGATGTAATGGCCCTGTGCCAGGCTTATTGGTTTTTTCAGCTTTAATCGTATGTATGTTGAGAAGATCGGAGATGGCGACATTGATGTTTATGTATGCTTGTGAGATACTATGAACAGCCCTTTTTTTTTCTCTTTTTTTTTAGTTTTTTTTAGTTTTTTCTTCCTTTTTTGTTTTTTTTTCTTTAGATATTAGATTAGTAGATTAGTTAACTTTCATATATAGCTTTATTTTTTTTTCTTTTTTTATATTATATATTATGGAATATCTAGACTTACCTTGTTCATATATATACTATATGGTTTATGTTTTGGGAAAGCTTACTTATACTGTATTCATTGTTTATGTATTCCTTCATGTGTAATGGGAGTTTATATGTTTGTAATCCCTTATTAATATTTTAATTGTATTTCGTTCATAATATTTTTAATACTAATAAAAAGATTAAAAGAGAGAAACTTCTACAGGGTTTACAAACTTCTTAGCACCACTGTATGTTTTTTCTAGGGATGGTAGACAAACAAATGAGGGAGAAAGCAATAGAAAATGCTGGGAATGAGATGTACCCAGACACCCTGGACAGCAGAGGAGTTGGGAGAGACAGGAGAAAGACACAGAGACAACAATGTGTGGGATTAACAAAATAACTTGTTGGAAGATATTTGACTAATCGAATCAAAAAAGATTTGGTAAGATTTGATAGTGGGTGTTTGAGATGTTTGTAACACTGCCATTAGATAAATCAAGTTCTGACTCCTAAATGTTTAGACATCAGCTTTATATGTAACCATATAAAATGCTGGGAACTCAGCAGGTCAGACAACATCTGCAAAAAGGAATAAACAGTCAACATTTCAGGCCGAGATCCTTCATCGGGACTCGTATGAGGTTTGTGACATCTTCCCCCTTCCTTTCCAGTCCTGGAAAAATGTCTCAGCCCAGAGATGCTGTTTGACCTGCTGAGCTCCTCCAGCATTTTGTGTGTGTTGCTTTGGATTTCCAGCATCTGTAGAATTTCTTGTTTTTATCATATGAGCTTTCTTTGTCACATGTATCAAAACATATAATTAAATGCATTATTTGCATCAACAATCAACACAGTCCGAAGATGTGCCGGGGGCAGTTTGCAAGGGTCGCCACGCTTCCGGTGGCAACATTGCATGTATACAACTTACAAACCCTAACCGTACATCTTTGGACTGTGGGAGTAAACTGGAGCACCCAAAGGAAACCTGCATGCTCACAGGGAGAATGTACAGACTCCTTACAGGCAGCAGTAGGAATTGAACACTGATCACTGGTGCTGTAAAGCAGTACGCCAAATGCTATGCCACTGTGGTGGCTGCAAAACACTTATAAATAAAGGAAGCAGTCTGAGGTGATGATTGAAATTCTTACACGGCAAACACATTGCACACATGAAAGCTTTTTGGCTTAAATGAAATTTTCCTATTGCGTGTTTGGGGTGACGTAGAAACCAAAAAGAGAAAACCACAGCTAACTCCATCAGTGGGTGGCAGGGCAGAGAAACGTCTTCACCCAAGGAGGTGCAAGGCGCTCCTTTCCTCCGCTAGCCTGCAGGTCACCCTTTGGTAAGGTGTAGCACCTGCTTAGCCCCCACCCCGCCACCTCCTGATCAGGGTCACATGAAGTCACGTGAAAGTGGTGGATGCTCATATGAGCAGCTGATGGATATCACAAGTCCTGGTTATGTGATCACTGACACTGACACCAGACAGGTAATCTCCAAACAGTATTGATAATGTCTGGGGTCACCCATCTTGTAAAGACACTGCCCAGAAGAAGGCAATGGCAAACCACTTCTGTAGAAAAATTTGCCAAGAACAATCATGGTCATACGACGATGATGATGATGGACTACATCTGATACCCAAGTGCATCTCAGCACTTTTACCAGTTGCACTTGGCAAACTGCCTCCTTAGCGACCCATCATTGGTTGAGGTCGACTATGGATGTTGCGTCCCAGCTATCTACATTGTTGGTGCAGTTCTGTCTGCGCTGATAAGACCAATGCAAGAGTGGCAGTTAAAACAAAGAGAGCAGTGTACACCGCTTGTGTCACCAGCACACTGCTGTATAGATGCAAGACCTGGACAACAATGCAAAGGTCACATCTAGAAGTGACCTCAGCTCTGCGTTCCTTTGAATGGGCCCGTTTGCCTTCTGCTGCTTGCAGGAGTTTTTCTTCACCAGATGTTGTTTCAGGGTGCTTCTCGGTTGGCTGCAGGCTCCTTCCAAGACTCAGTGTTGATGTCCAGCACCTTCATGTCCCACTTTCAGACATCCTTGCTGTGCAATCGCAGACGGCCAGCGGTTCTCTTGCCTGAAGCCAGCTAACTGTGCAGGGGATGGTTTTTGGGAGGCAGACATCCTGCATGCAGAAGACAAGGCCCAGCTAGCATAGCCTATAGTGGCTGAGCAGGGTCTACACGAGTGGTCGCCAACCTTTTCAAGCCCAAGATCCACTACCTCAGCCATGGTGGACAAATTGTTTAGACACACGCATGCGCACCAGGCAGAAGGGACCGGAAGTGGAGCCCTGCAGTGGAAGCAGTCTCTCTTTGCAGGTGGCTTTCCATAGCTGGAGTGTTGCTGTGTTACCATTATCTTAATTGGTATTACTTGTTTTAATAATACTCACATTACAACAACTTTAATTCTAAGTTTCATTATTTAATTTTATTTCAACAAGAAAAATGAATAAAAATTGAGTGTTACACTCAATGTGATGACTGGAGCTGAATACTTTCCGCTAGCTTGCTGAAATTTGGTTCATAACTACAGATAGCCAGTCTGAGTCCGTCTGTGAGGTGTCTGTCAGTAAGACAGTTCCTGTACTTAGATTTAATCATTTTCATCTTTTGCAGCACAGCGCCCTCGCAAACCTCCTGACAGACTGAATATTTGAATGGACAGTTTCCTTTGTTAGACTGAATGTTGAACCTGCCTACGTTTTTCAGGTGTTTTGCATTGGTAAACTGTTACTGAGACACTAGTATAAGTTTCAGAGGTACGCAAGCTAATGACACCACTGCTTATTGTTTCCCAGTTCTTGTACATTTGGGGAACGTTGGAACTTAAAGGGGGAAGAAGTGTTGTAATGTGAGCATTACCAGACATCCCACCCTGCAAAAACTTATTTCAGGGAGGTAGCACCATCAATTTGCAGGAGACTCCTGGGAGAGGTGGGATATCTGCAATAGAGCAGCTCCTTAGCAGCTAGCCAGCTAGTTTAAATAACGTTAGCTATGATAATGAATGAATGACACCTGTTAAACTCACCTCAACATGTCTTTTACATTTTAACCCACCACGGGCAATAGAAAAGTCACTGTTGCAATCAGTGCAGCAAGCAACGCTGTCATTAATTTTGACCCCTATTAAGCAGGGGGACACTTTAGTGTAGTCTGGGGTGAAGTACGTTTTATATTTTCTTTTTTCTTGGAACCCAATTTTGCTCGGGATCAATAAAGTATGTCTGTCTGACTCTGCCATGGTGCGTGCTCTCTCTCTCTCTTCCACTCTCTCTCTCACTCAAAAAAAAAATCAATTTCCGGGATATTGTATATAATTCGCAGGCGTCAGGGAGCCGCTATCAATATGCGGGAGACTCCCGGAACTTCCGGGAGAGGTGGGATGTCTGCATTATAAAGGTAGGTTGATGCCGATTAGGACAGTGAGGAAACGATATGATTTGTTGATATGAAACGATATGAGTCAGCTGCACCTTTCCTCATTCCCTGTCACGGCCACAGTTGAACTTGAACGCACGCGAGGTCATCAGTTGCCTAAACGCAGTGATACCTTCGCGCCAGGGATCACTGGTTGGCCTTGGGTAACGGCGGGAAGTGCCATTGCTACTGTACTGGAGAGCGGACAGATGGGCGCTGCCTCTAAACCTGTTTAGCACACTGAATGCTCGTGTGGAACCCGGTGCTAAAATATTTGCAGCTGACCTAATTTGGGCTCAGCGTTTCGTAAGTAGCAGAGCAACTAACTCGCTACGATCTACTGAAACAAACTTTTGTCGGTCGACAGATCCCACAGGGGGGGCGGGCGTGCGCCCTGTCGCACTTCTCGCTCCGTCGCTCTCTCCGGACTGCAATCGCCACGGCTCCGGCACAGGGACCCCTACCCCTTACCTTGTCCTCTCACCCCACCCACGACCAGCCGCACCCGGCCAAAGTGTCTGGCGGTGGGCAGGTGGGAGGCTGGAGTTCAGGCCTGGAGGCTGTCTAATGAGGCAATGAAGCCCTCAAAACTGCTTTGGCACCTTGAGACCAAGTACCCTGCACTTAAAGATAAACCTGTTGAGTTTTTTTGAGTGGGAAAAACGTGAGCAAGCGGGACAGAAGCAAGTGCTGAGAGCCACGAAAACTAAATTGTGGAATAGACTGGACATAAGGAACCTCCGTCGAGTATCGCTGTATTCGTCGTGTTTAACACCCCCCCCACCCCGTTGGCCGGTCTGCAAGAAGCGTGGTGCAAAAAAGGTCGGCGACCCCTGGATTAGGATAATGGTGATGTAGCGGTGTTCCCGCTGTGGAGAGCTGTTTGTGGGGAGAGGTTGTTTCTGGGTTTTACTTCTGGTCTTTTCTGCCCGGTGCGCATTTTTCAGTTTTCCCGGGAAAGTCTCAATGATCGACCAATTGGCGACCACTAGCGTACACACTTGGGAGGCTGGCATGAAAGAGAACCTCACAGCAGGTACTCTCTCTCTCCAGGAGATACCCAAGATGTGATGAAGGCACCTTAAGCGGAACGTGCTGAGCCTTCTCTCCTGCTTAGCGTATGTTGTCCAGGTCTCGCCGCTGTACAGCAGTGTGACGCAAGCATTATACCCTGCCGTCTTTGTTTTGACTGAGAGCTTGGAGTTCTCCCAGACTGATGCAGTGAGACAGGTAAGAGTTGTTGCTGATGCCTGAGTCCAAGGAGAGGTCGTCACTGATGATGAACCCCAGGTACGTGAACTGATGAACAACATTCAGTTTGTAGTTATCAACAGTAATGACTGGTGGTGCCTTCACATCCTGCCCAAGACATTTGTCTTTTTCAGACTAACAGTCAGACCAAATTCCTTGCATGTGTGGGAGAAGCGATCCATCAAGCTCTGGAGCTGCCACGGAGCATGGGTTGCAACTGCTGCATCATCAGCCCACAGCACGTCTTTTCTGCCGCTACCTATAAGGAGTTTGTATGTTTTTCCTGTGACATGTGGGCTTCCTCCCACAGTCCAAAGATGTACTGGTTGGTAGGTTGATTGGTTATTGTTCATTGGGATTAAATTGGGGGACTGCTGGGCGGTGTGGCTCAGCTCGAGGAGCCCAAAAGGGCCTACTCTGCATCTCAATAAACAAATAAATCATAGCTTCCTGCACTTTGGTTTTGCATTTTAGGCAGACAAGGTTAAAAAGTCTGTCATCTGATCTAGTAGGTGGGGTCCTCCTATACTTATCAAAAGCAGACTATATGACTCTACTCTGGAATATGACTCACTGAAACAAAGACAAGAAACAGACAAGGAGAAGTCACATGTTCCAATTCTTTGGGCTTTACTGAATCTACTGAATGCAGTTGGGCTACCATCTGTACCAACATGCTTAGTTCCACCAAATTAAAAGGGCTATAAATTAATTAAGAGTTTGAAAGATTAAACCTGCAATTGTGTATGAGGTGTCTGTCACGTTCACTCCTGCCCATCTGATCTAACAAGAATCAATGTCTCCTGATGAGATTCTGAAAAAGATTCTTAGAGACAGGATTTACAAGCATAGTCTGATTGGGGATAGTTAACATGGCTTTGTAAGGGGCAGGTTGTGCCTCACTGAATTCAGAGTCAGAATCAGAATCAGGTTTAATATCATAGGCACACGTCATGAAACTTGTAGCCGCACAATGCAATACATAATAATAGAGAAAAAATATTGAATTACAGTAAATATATATCATAGTTAAATTAAATAAACAGTCCAAAACACATAGAAATAAAAAAGTAGTGAGGTAGTGTTCATGGGTTCAACGCCCATTCTGAAATTGACATTTCCGGCAGAGGGGAAGAAGCTGTTCCTGAAACATTGTGTGTGCCTTCAGGCTTCTGTACCTTCTCTTTGATGGCAGCAAGGAGAAGAGGGCAAGAGGGGGGGTCTTTAATGACGGATGCAGCTTTTTGAGGCACTGCTTCTTGAAGGAATCCTACAAGAAGGATACTACAGAGGCTAGTGTCCATGATGGAGATGACTAAGTTTACAAATCTTTGCAGCTTACTTCGATGCTGCGCAGCAGCCACCCACCCTCCAACCATACCAATTCCTTGGAGAAGTGACGAAACACCGATGAAGGTAGAGCAGTGGATTTTAGTGAGGTGTCCAACAAGGTTCCCTGAGGTAGGCTCATTCAGAAAGTTAGAAGGCATGGGAACCTAAGGAAACTTGGTTCCATGGATTCAAAACTGGCTTGCCCATTTTAGGCAGAGGGTGGCTGTGAACGAAAGACCAAAGAGTCTGCCTGTCTCTTTGTGTCTCGCTATGCTTGTGGATTCAACCCGTGGCACCTTTCGCTTGGTTCTTGAGGCTTCACCTACACCGAAGGATCACAATCCCCTGACAACAGCAGCAATCAAGTGAAAACTACAAATCCTGAGCTCTGAAGTCTTGGTGGAAAACTTTGTAACTTAGTATTTAGTGTGGTTTATTTGTGCTTTCTATTCTTATGATAATAAATTAGGCTTAAGTTACTTTGTTGTGCTTGTGTGCTCATTACCACATCTCCTGGATACTCAAGTAGTTTGAGTCTTTTGGGTCTGATCCAAGTTCTTAACTCCTTGAAAGTGGCTACGCAGGTCGATGAGGTGGTTAAGAAGGCTTATGGAATACTTGCTTTTATTAGTCAAGGCACTGAGTTCAAAAGTCAAAAGGTTATGTTGCAACCTAACAAAAGTCTGGTTAGGCCACATCTGGAGTGTTGCATACGTTCTGGAAGGATGTTTGAGACTTTGGAAGGAGGTTCACCAGGATGCTGCCTGGTTTAGAGGACACGTGCTATCATGAGAGGCTGGATAAGCTTGAGTGGTTTACTCTGGAGTGTCGGAGGCTGAGGGGAGATCTGATAGATATTTATGAAGATTATGAGAGGCACAGATAGAGTGGACAGGGAGTATCTGTTTCCCAGGATTGAAATATCTAACTAGAGGGCATGCATTGAAGGTGAGAGGGGGTAGGTTTAAGGGGGATGTTTTTTGCTCAGAGTGGTGGATGCCTGGAATGCACTGCATGGTATGGTGGTAGAGGCAAATACATTTGAGGCTTTTAGACCATAAGACACAGGAGCAGAATTAGACCATCTGGCCATCGAGTCTGCTCCGCCGTTCAATCATGGCTGATCCATTTTCTTCTATCTCCTCCTCAACCCCAGTTCCTGGCCTTCTCCCTGTAACCTTTGACGCCATGACCAATCAAGAACCTATCAATCTCTGCCTTAAATACACCCAACAACCTGGCCTCCACAGCTGCCTGTGGCAACAAATTCACCATCCTTTGGCTAAAGAAATTTTTTTGCATCTCTGTTTTGAAAGGGCGCCCCTCTATCCTGAGGCAATGCCCTCTTGTCCTAGACTCTCCCACCATGGGAAACATCCTTTCCACATCTACTCCGTCTAGGCCTTTCAACATTTGAAAGGGTTCAATGAGGGATGATCTGTACTCCTCATCCTTCTGAATTCCAGCGAGTACAGATCCAGAGCCATCAAACATTCCTCGTATGATAACTCCTTCATTCCCGGAATTATCCTTGTGAACCTCCTCTGGACCCTCTCCAATGCCAGCACATCTTTTCTAAGATGAGGGGCCAAAACTGTTCACAATACTCAAGTATTGAGACCTCAACGGTGCCTTGTAAAAGCCTCAGCATCACATCCCTGTTCTTGTACAGAGAAGCAGACTTGCTGATAAGCGTTGAGAAGTGTTACATTCACAAGGTGAGAGCCTCATGATGATAGGTTTTAATTAGTTGTAAAATACACTGCAAAACTGATGAATCACCTCCACGGAATTTAGTTTAAAAAAAAATGTTTATCATAGGCATAACAATTCTATTCGCTACTGAATTTATCTGTTGTCGGGAGCAGATATGGGTATATGGGTATAAAATATGGGTATACTTTAGGGGACGATGCTTGTACAATTGCTAGGAAATGTGGTTAGGATGTTACACATTTCCCACGTCTTGCATCAGCTATGACTCAGAAGGCTGTGGGTTCAAGTCCCACTTCAGAGACCTGAGAACAGGAATTGAATCTAATGCTCCAGCGAGGGTCTGAGGTAGAACTGAAAAGATGAGACATTAAATATAGAACTGAGAACAGTACAGTACATGAACAGGTTGCTCAGCCCACAATTTCTGTACTGAACAAGGCACCAAATTAAATATAATCTCTTCTGGCTGCACAGGATCTATACCCCTCCCCCCATTCCCTGCACATTCAATTGTTCAATGTTTCCTTTTAATATCAGAGAATGTATAGAGTACACAACCTGAAATTCTCTGAGTATTCTCTAGAGTATACAGCACTGGCTCCTGTGGAATACAGACCTCCAGACATAATAATACCCTTCCACCATCACTCTGAAACCATGGCCAAGAGATGGACACAGAAGAACCCAAAGGAACTCTTCTGAAGGAAGAGTATATTCCTTAAGTTTCACTGGAATAATTGGCGGGGGTTCAGTAAATCTGTACAGAACCCCACCGAGTATCTATGTAAAACGTTTGTACACTCCCCCCGTGACTATGTGGGCTTCCTCAAGGTGCTCCATTCTGAACAAGTACAGGCTAGGGTTAATGAGTTGGGGCATGTTATGCTGGTGCCGCAAGCACAACACTTGGGGGGCCACCTCCAGCACATTCGCGAACTGTGTTAGCCACTAACACAAAAGAAAGCGTGACAACGGCTTTATTTCGTTAGCAGTTTGAGGAGAGTTGGTATGTCACCTAAAACTAAAGTTCTACAGATGTACCTTAGAGAGCATTCTAACTGGCTGCATCATCATCCAGTATGGGAGAGCTACTGCACAGGATCAAAGTAAGACATAGGGAGTTGTAAAATTAGTCACCTCCATCATGGGCACTAGTCTCCCCAGCATGCAGGACATCTTCAAGGAGCAACGCCTCAGAAAAAGTATCCATCATTAAGGACCCCATCACCCAGGTCATGCCATTTTTCTCATTTCTACCATCAGGGAGGAGGTACAGGAGCCTGATGGCACACACACAATGATTCAGGAAAAGCTTCTTCCCCTGTCAATCGATTTCTGAATGGACAGTGAACTTATGAATATTACCTCACTTTTTAAAAAATTTCTACTTTTGCACTGCTTATTTACTTTAACTATTTAATATATCTATACTTAATGTAATTCATGTTTTTTTCCTTATTATTATGCATTGCACTCTAATGCTGTTGTCAAATAAAAGTTATCTTTGAATATTGAGCATACAGCTGATCTGGTTATTATCATATTATTATCTGTGTGAGCTTGCTACGTGCAGACTGGCTACCTTGTTTCCTATAATACAACCATAGCTGCACATCTGATGCTTCAATAGATGAGAGGCGCATTGGAACCGATGGAAGCTGCTACAGAACTGCTAGTAATTGCTACATGATATCTCCCTATCACATAGGAGATCATTTTGGCACATCGAATGTTTATGTGAACTGTTCTTTCCACATTCCCATCAACTCTAAAACTTTGACAAACCTCTATAGATGCCTTGTGGAGAGTGTACTGACTGGCTGCATCACAGCCTGGTATGCACACACCAATGTCCATGAATAGAAAATCCTACAACAGGTAGTGGATTCGGCCCAGTACATCACGGGCAAAGCCCTTCCAACCATTGAGCACATCTACATGGAACCCTGCCACAGGAAAGCAGCATCCATCCACCTCCCAGAAGATCGTCTCTTCTCACTGCCGTCATCAGGTAGAAGGTACAAGAGCATCAGCCCCAGGTTCAGCAACAGTTACTACCCCTCGATCATTAGGCTCTTGAACAAAGGGGATAACTACACTCACTTGCCCCATCCATTGAGATGCTCCTACAACCAATGATCTCACTTTAAGGACTCTATCTCATTATCTCACGTTTTCATTATTTATTGCTATTTATTTATAATTGCTTTTGCAGTTTGTTGCCTTCTACACTGGTTGATCTTTCGTAGATCCTGTAGTAGCATTTGCTGAGTGTGCTCACCATAAGCCGAAGCTCAGGGTTGTATAAGGTGACATACATGTACTTTGATAATAAATTTACTTTGAACTCCCCTAGACTCATCCACACTTGGGGCAATCTACATTGGCCAATTAACTCACAATTCACACACACCTTTGAGATGTGTGGGCAAAGGAGGAGCCCCAGAAAAACCCACAAAGGTCAGTGGAGCTGTGAGACAACAGCTCTATTAGCTACACCTCTCTGTACTGTCAGAGAAGCACACACTAAATCCCGAAGAAACTTTGGTGTTAGGCAACTGGAAGGAATAATGTTTAATCAGGTGATCCAAAATTTCAACTGTTTATTTCCCTCCATAGATGCTGCCTGACCTGCTGAGTTCCTCCAGCATTTTGTGTGTGTTGCTCTGCAGAATCTTTTGCGACTGTGCCTAGAAATGTCAGTTAATGCACATGCCTGGCATTAGACTTCTGAAGGAGATACGGTTTCCAGCTCTGTTGTGGGAGAAGATGTCTAGGCAGAGAAAAATATTCAAGGTTATACTTAAAGCTTCCTTGAAGAAATGCAACATCTTCACAGAATTCCTGAGGACACCTGGGCGATGACGCTCAATGTGGAGAAGGAGAAAATGGGAAGGAAGAAAGAACCTCAAGGCCATGGACAAGAATGCACCAGCTTGTGGGGTGTGGTAGCCTAGTGGTTAGCACAACACTTTACACTGTTGGCGACCCAGGTTCAATTCCCCCTGCTGTGTGGGAGGGAAGGGTAGGTTAAAAGGTTGGCACAACGTCGTAGGTCTAGGTGTCTATACTGTGCTGTACCATTCTATGCTCGATGCTACTGCGCCAATCATATGTAGGGCACATGGTAGCATAGTGGTTAGCACAACAGACAATCTGGATTCAAGTCCCTCTACTGCCTGTAGGGAGTTTGTATGTTCTCTCCATGACCTCCCACATTCCAAAGATGTACCAGTTGATAGGTTAATTGGTCGTTGTAAATGTTCCATGATTGGTCTAGTATTAAATTGGGGGATTGCTGGGTGGTGTGGTTCAAAGGGCTGGAAGGATCTATTCTGCACTGTATCTCAATAATAAAAGAATAAAAATCTTAAAAACTGCCAATTCAACCACCCCATTAACCACCTCTACCCCATCTGCTGAAGAGCCTGTGGTTTGACCTGATTAGTCAACCTCAGAACCCACAAAACTAAGGATGGGGCAAGTTCTTCTCAACTATTTTGCCATTTAAAATCAACATGATGGAATTATTATTTTGTTTGGAGATATAGCACGGTAAGGCACTTCCAGCTCACTGAGGTGTGCTGTCCAGCAAGCCATCCATTTAACCCTAGCCTAATCACAGAACAATGACCAAATAAACCACTAATTAGTACGTCTTTGGCTTGTGGGAGGAAACCACAGCACCCGGAGGAAACCCACGTGCACATGGGAAGAATTAATAAACTTTATTTTTACAGAGGACACTGGAATTGAACTCCGAAACCCCAAACTATAACAGCAATGCACTAACCAGAATCAGATTTAATATCACCGTCGTGAAATTTGCTAACTTTGCTCAGCAGTACAAACCAATATATGATATATAGAAAAAGATCTGAATTACAGTAAGTATATTAAATAGTTAAAATAAGTAATGCAAAAACAGGAAAACTAATGAGGTAGTGTTCATGGATTCAATGTCCAATTGGATGGCAGAGGGGAAGAAGCTGTTCCTGAATCACTGAGTGTGTGCCTTCAGACTTCTGTCCCTCCTTTTTGATGGTAGCAATGACAGGATGGTTGGTAAGAACAAATTAAAAGAAGGCAGGGGCAAGTGCAGCGGCCATCATCTGAATGGACATAGAGCGGTGATCTTAAAGCTTTAGCTCTTTGGGGCTTCAGCAAAGAGAGCAAAGAGAAGCAAAGGAAAGAAAAGGTCAAGTTTTTTCTTTCTCTTCTTTATATCTGCTCAGCTAGGACAGTAGAGACGTCAGGCAGGATAGTGCAACGCTCTTCTTGCGGGATATGAAAGGAGACCTCCAGTATCCCTGACCACGACAACCGCGAGAAGTGCATCCAGCCGCAGCTTCTAACAAACTGTATCACGGAGCTGCAGCTGAAACTGGATGAACTCCAGATCATTCAGGAGGCTGAAAGGTGATAGATAGGACACATAGAGAGGTAGTAACACCCAAGGTGCGGGACACAGGAAACTGGGTGACAGTCAGGAAGGGGAAAGGGGTTAAGCAGCCAGTGTAGAGTACCCCTGTGGTTGGATCTCTAGCACTGAGTCTACCTCTGTGACTCAGGAGGGAAGGGAAAAGAAGAAGCATGCTGTGGTGATAGGGGATTTGCTATTTCGGGGAATGGACAGGAGAACCTGTGGGCAAGAACAAGATTCCGGGATTGTATGTTGCTTCCTGGGTGCCAGGGTCTGGGATATCTCGGATCGAGTCCTTAGCATTCTTAAGTGGAGGGTGAACAGCCAGAAGTCGTGGTCCATGTAGGTACCAGTGACATGGGTAAGACAAGTGACAAGGTTTTGCATAATAAGTTCAGGAGTTAGGTACTAAATTAAAGGGCAGGACCTTCAGGGTTGTGATCTCAGGGTTGCTACCCATGCCATGTGCTAGTGAGGCTAGAACTTGGAAGATTGTACAGTTTAATGGAGGGAGGGCATAAGATTTTTGGATCACTGGGCTCTGTTCCAGGAAAGGTGGGAACTGTACAGAAGGGATGGTTTGCACCTGAACTGGAGGGGGACTAATTTCCTATTGGGAAGGTTTGTTAATGCTGCACAGTGGGTTTTAAACTAGAGTTGCAAGAGTATGGGAACTAGAGTGCAGAACAGTTAGTGGAGAGGTTGTGGAGGCAGACATCAGACAAAGTTAGGAATCAATAAATTGAGCAATGTGCAATGAGACTTGAGTTGCCTATATTTAAATGCAAGAAGTATCATAGGAAAGGCAGATAATAGTGATTAAGATGAGGTAGCTGGGTTACAAATGGGGGCAATGTGTAGTGAGGAGAGGCTGCTGGTAGATCAAAATTGCAGTCGCCAGGATGAGTTGCAATGTAAAACACGGACAAAATTGAAAAGGGTGAATACAGGAATGAAGGTGTTGTATCTGAATGTGCGCAGTATACAAAATACAGGCAGTCCCCGAGTTACGAACGTCTGACTTACGGACAACTTGTACTTACGAACCGAGGAAGGAGAACGCCGTCCACCATTTTAAATCGGATCACGACGCCGTCCACCATTTTAAGTCGTTGCCATTGACACTGTGTTGAGTGTTTAACTTTGTATTTGGCTTAAATTGTTTTTAGTAAAATTGACCCTGACCCTGCATCCCCTGTTCTGGTCGGCTGGTGGCACAGTGAGATCAGTGCCAGGTTGGAGAACGGAGATTCGCGAGTTTGATCCATTGACAGACCGCTCCCGTGCCGGGTTGATGTAGATCCAGTGACTCCCGTATAATACGTGCCGGGTTGATGTCGAGCTCGCAACTCGACCGCTTAAAAAAAACACAGCCACCTCCAGTTTAAATTCCCACATGGAATATTGTGGAGGATCAAATACCCAAACCCAGCACAGCCCCCATTTGTCCCATTTGATCTGTCTCAGTGCGGTGGTCCTTAGGACCCAGCAGACCTCGGGATCCGGTACAACTCGGGATCTGCCGCCCGCAGTGTTTCTGTTCCATTGATGGGAAGCAATCGTGATTGAAAATAAAGTGGAAATAATAAAGCGTTTGGAAAGAGGTGAAACGCCAATGCTCACTGGAAAAGTGTTAGACTACAGTTGGTCAACGATTGGAACAATTTTAAAAGGATAAAGGATAAAGTGAGAATAATGGAGCATTTGAAATGCCCTGCCCCAATGAAAGCTACAATTATTACTAAGGAACACAGTGGTTTAATTATTGGAATACATATGTTTCTTAAGTGTTTTATATGCATAGTAAGGTAAAATACATACTATATACTAAGACAAACGTTTGACTGACGCTAAATAATACCAGATGTACTTGTTCTGACGTACGTACAAATCCGACTTAAAGATGGACTCAGGAACGGAACTCGTATGTAACCCAGGGACTGCCAGTAAGGTAGATAAACTTGCAGCACTGCTGCAGATTGGCAGGTATGATGTTGTAGGCATCACTGAAACATGGCTGAAAGATTAGAGCTGGGAGCTTAATGCCTGAGGATACACATTGTATCGAAAGGACAGGCAGGAAAGCAGAGGGGGTGGCATTGCTCTCTCTGTTGGTAAAAAATTAAATCAAATCATTAGAAAGAGGTGACATAGGGTAGAAGGTGTTGAATCGTTGTGGATACAGATAAGGAACTGCATGGGTAAAAAATACCCTGATGGACCCCCAAACAATTGTAAGGGCGTGGCCTACAAATTACAACGGGAAGTAGAAAATGCATGCCAAAAGGGCAACAATACAATAATCATGGGGGATTTCAATATTCAGATAAATTGGGAAAATTGTTTTGGATTACAGGAGGGGGAATTTCTAGAGTGCCTATGAGACGGCTTTTTAGAGCAGCTCATGGTTGAGCCCACTAGAGGATCAGCTATTCTGGGTTGGGTGTTGTGCAATGAACCAGAATTGATTAGAGAGCTTAAGGTAAAAGAACCCTTGGGGCAAGTGATCATAAAATAATTGAATTCGGCCTGAAATTTGAGAAGGAGAAGCTAAAGTCAGATGCATCAGTACAACAGTAGAATAAAGGGAATTACAGAGGCATGATCTCACAATAGGTCAATGGCAGACACAATCTCAATGGCTCTTCACACGGCTTTAGATCACCTGGACAACACAAACACCAATATCAGGATGCTATTCATCAACTATAGCTCAGCATTTAATAACATCATTTCCACAATCCTGATTGAGAAGTTACAGAACTTGGGCCTCTAATCGCCCTCTGCAATTGGATCCTCAACTTCTGAACTGGAAGACCACAATCCGTGCGGATTGGTGATAACATCTCCTCCTCACTGACGATCAACACTGGTGCACCTCAGGGGTGTGTGCTTAGCTCACTGCTCTACTCTCTCTATACCCATGACTGCGTGGCTAGGCATAGCTCAAGTACTATCTATAAATTTGTTGATGATCCAACCATTGTTGGTAGAATCTCAGATGGCATCGAGAGGGCATAAAGGAGAGAGATATGCCAACTAGTGGACTGGTGTCGCAGCAACAACCTGTCGGTAAGGCAAAAGAGCTGATTGTGGACTTCAGGAAGGATAAGACGAAGGAACACATACCAATCCTCATAGAGGGATCAGAAGTGGAAAGAGTGAGCAGTGTCAAAATCTCTGAGAACCTAACCTGATCCTAACATATCGATGCAGTTATAAAGAAGGCAAGACAGCAACTATACTTCACTAGGAATATATAGAGATTTGGTATGTCAACAAATATACTTACAAACTTCTACAGATGTACCGTGGAGAGCATTCTGACAGGCTGCATCACTGTCTGGTATATGGGGGGGGGGGGGGGGGGTGGTGTGGTGGCTACTGCACAAGAACGAAAGAAGCTTCAGAGGGTTGTAAGTTTACTTGGCTTCATCTTGGTACTACCCTGCAAAGTACCCACGACATCTTCAAGGAATGGTGTCTCAGGAAGGCAGCGTCCATAAGGACCTCCAGCACCCAGGGCATGCCCTTTTCTCACTGTTACCATCAGGGAGGAGGTACAGAAACCTGAAGGCACACACTCAGCGATTCAGGAACAGCTTCTTCCTCTCTGCCATCCGATTCCAAAATGGACATTGAACCTTTGGACACTACCTCACTTTTTTATTATATATTATTTGTTTTTTGCATGATTTTTAATCTAGTCAATATACATATATTGTAACTTATTAATTATTATTTTATTTATTTTTTCTATATTATATATTGCATTGAACAGCTGCTGCTACGTTAACAAATTTCACAAGATATGCCGGTGATAATAAACCTGATTCTGATTCCAATGAAAGAAGAATTGGCCAGAATTGATTGGAAAAGAACACGATATGAAGATAGGTGGAGAGGTAGGTAGTTTTGAGGAAGTAGAGAGGCTACAGAAGGACAGACAGATTAGGAGAATAGGCAAAGTATTGGCAGATGGAATACATTTGTTGGGAAGTGTATGGTCATGCACTTTGTTAGAAGAAAGAGTTGACTATTTGTTAAATGGAGAGAAAATACAAAAAAACAGACACAAAGGGACTTGGGAGTCCTTGTGCAGGATTCCGTTAAGACTAAGGTTGAGCCTGTGGTGAGGAAGGCAAATACAATGTTAGCATTCATTTCAAGAGGACTAGAATGTAACATATAAAGTACCAGTGTATTGCGAGCAGGGTTGGGCCTTTTATGTGCTGAAACACGAGAGGGTTCAAAGGAGGTTCACGAAAATGATTCCAGGATTGAATGGCTTGTGAAATGAAGAGTGTCTTATGGCTTTGGGCCTGTATTCACTAGAATTCAGAATGAGGGGTGATCTCACTGAGTGTTATCAAATAGTAAAATACCTCAATAGAGTGGATGGGAGAGGACATTTCCTATAGTGCGAGAGTCTAAGACCAGAGGACGCAACCTCAGAATGGAGGGACGTCCTTTTAGAACGGAGATGAGGGATTTCTTTAGCCAGAGAGTGGTGAATCCATGGAATTCTTTGCCAAAGGCAGCTGTGGAGGCTAATTTTTATGGATATTTAAGGCAGAGATTGATAGATTTTAAACTGGTCAGGGCATGAAGGGATACAGGGAGAAGGCAGGAGATTGGGCTGAGAGAAACAATGGTTCAGGAAGGGACTTGAACTGAGATGTTGACTGCGCTCTTTTCCAAAGATGCTGCCTGGCCTGCTGAGTTCCACCAGTATTTTGTGTGTGTTCCTTGGATTCCTAGCACCTGCAGATTTTCTCTTGTCAGCCACGATAAAATGGCAGAGTAGACGTGATGGGCCACATGGCCTAGTTCTGCTTCTATTTCTTTTGGTCTTATTGGAGAGCGTGTCCTGGGTGGTCAGGCCCTTAATGATAGACACCACCTTCCTGAGGCCCTGCTGCTTGGTTACTAAGGAGGCTAGTACCCATGATGGAACCACCATGCTACTGTGGCACAGATTATCATCTCATGCCAGCACCAATAATTGCTCCTGAAGAAACAGAGGCACCAAAGCAGAGGATTGGCACTGTTCCCACATTTTGCCCAAATACCTTACAGTCAGCTCACTCTGCCTGGAATATCATAGCCCGAATAGCGGTGTTGATAACAACCAGCAGTTTACCTTCAGGTTCCTGCTGATGCAGCAGGAGACTGGGCTGAGGATTCACACATACACTGCTCTCTGTCAGTGAGGTGGAGGAGGGCATGCTATATTGTACTTTGAAAAGCAATGGCAGTTTGGAGGAATGGGTGCTTTCTGTGAAATGTGATGATACCACTGTAATTGTCCACCATGCAGCTAACTCTATCCGTCAATCCTTATCATCCTTCTCCTCAGTATCCTAAAACAGAGCTATGTTGGCTAGCTTACAGCAGGAATTTTCATCTTTTGCACTGGTATCCTTTAATAGGTACACCTGCATGTGACCCCTTATTGTAAAAGGATTGAAGTACAAACGTTTTATATGGGGCTTGGAGCTCCTTATCTTAAAAACAAAGATATATCTGCTGCAAAATATTAGTGGATACTTCCCGGTCAATCATGGGTAAAGCCCTCCCCATGATTGAGTACATCTACATTAAATGCTATCGCAGGAAAGTAGCATCCATCGCTAGGGACCCTAACCACCCAGGCCATGCTCTCTTGTCACTGCTGCCATCAGCAAGAAGGTACAGGAACACCAGGACTCACACCACCAGGTTCAGGAACAGATATTAACCCTCAACCATCAGGCTCCTGAACCACTGGGGATCGCATAGCTTGCTCCTTCACTGAAATGGTCCACAACCACCGGATTCACTTTCAAGGGTTCTTCACCTCACATTCTCGATATTTATTGCTTATTTATTTATCACTATTATTTCTTTCCCTTTGTATTTGACATTTGTTGTCTTCTGCACTCTAGCTGAATGCCCAAATTGGCGCTGTTTTTCATTAATTCTGTTATAGCTATTATTCTATAGATTTATTGAGTATACCCACAAGAAAATGAATCTCTGGGTTATAAGTAAGTATTTAATTATTGAGTTACAGCACAGAATAGGTCCCTTCGATCCAGGCTGCCTAAAAACTGCTGATTTAACCCTCGCCTAAGCATGGGAGAGTTTGCATTGACCACTTAAAACTACTAACTGGTAGATCTTTAGACTGTGGGAGGAAACCTATACGGTCACGGGGACAGCGTACAAGCTCCTGACAGACAGCGGTGGAAATTGAACCCTGATCGCTGGTATTGTAAAGCATGCGCTGATCACTATGTTTTCTATACACGTAGTTTCATAGTAAAATTGACTTTGAACTTTCAGAGGGTTTGTGGTATGGGATATCTGTTACACGGAGAGAGACTGGGAAGCCCGGGTCTTTATTCTCTAGAGCTTAAAGGATGAACTTATTGAAACATACTAAGTTCTGAGATTTTGAAGAATAGTTCTTCTGGTTCTCCTGCATAATTTTGTATATGTCTATCACAACTTTCCATGCTCCAAAGGAGACAAATCCAGCCCATGCAGTCTCAAGCAATGCTCCACTGAACCTCTTTTATCCAGTCTATAGAATAATAACCATAAAAGAATCAACGAAAGACCGCACCAACTTGGGTGTTCAACCAGGGTGCAGAAGACAACAAACTGCAAATACAAAGAGAAAAAATTATTAATAAATGAATAGAGTGCAGAATGCACACAAGACCATGAGCCATAGGAGCAGAATCAGACATTTGGCCCATCAACTGCACTCCACCACTCAATCATGGCTGATTTATTATCCCTCTCAACCTTATTCTCTTGTCTTCTCCCTGCAACCTTTGATGTCCTGATTAATCAAGAACTGATCATTTGAGGCCCTCCATAGGTAGGGATCAACCATCAATGTTGCAACCTAGCTGTCTAGGTGATACATCAGCCAGTACGCAAGCCAAGGCAGTACGAGTGGAGAGCATGCTGTTGCCCCATAGCAAGCTACCATTCTCCATACAGCTGATGAATCTGAAAGAACGGTAGAGGCTGATACAATTGGGCACCAGCAGTGTTGCAGGAGTTACCAGTCAGAGTTCAACTCAGTGCAGGACTGCCTTAGGGCCTCCAGTTCCGGATCTTTCCTTGGGTTTACTCCCAAAGGCTTCCTCATGTATGGGTATAGTTGTAAGGCAGTGGGAGTTTGAGATCAGTTTTCCTTCTCCTAGTTGAGCTGCCAACCACAAATGATGAGCCCCTTCTGACTGGCTGCATCACTGCTTGGTATGGGAACTGTACCTCCCTTAATCGCAGGACTCTGTAGAGAGTGGTGCGGGCATCTGTAGTTGTGAACTTCCCATGAGTCAGGACATTTACAAGGACAGGTGTATAAAAAGGGCCCGTAGGATGACTGGACTCCCAGCCATCCCAACCACAGTCTATTCCAGCTGCTACCATCCGGGAAGCAGTACTGCAACATAAAAGCCAGGACCAACAGGCTCCGGGACAGCTTCTTCCACCGGGTCATCAGACTGATGAAGTCATGCTTACTTGAGTGTACTCTATATTACATTGACTGTTCTATTTATTATAAATTATTATAAATTACTATGATTGTACATTCAGATGGAGACGTAATGTAAAGATTTTTACTCCTCATGTATGTGAAAGATGCAAGAAATAAAGTCAATTCAGTTCAATATACCCAATGACTTGGCTTCCACAGTCATGTGTGGCAATGAATTCCAGACACTCAGCACCGTCTGGCTAAAGAAATTCCACATTGCTAGGGGGATTGAATTTAAGAGCAGGGAGGTCATGCTGGAACTATACAGGGTACTGGTGAGGCCGCACCTGGAAGTACAGTACTGTGTGCAGTTCTGGTCTCCATACTTGAGGAAGGATATACTGGCTTTGGAGGCAGTGCAGAAGAGGTTCACCAGGTTGACTCCAGGGATGAAGGGGTTAACCTATGTGTTGAGATTGAGTCGCCTGAGACTATACTCTCTGCAATTCAAGAAGAATGAGAGGGGACCTTATAGAAATATACAAAATTTTGAAAGGGATAGATAAGATAGAAGTAGAAAAGTTGGTAGGGGGTTGACTTTTCTTATATAAAAAATTTCTTTTATGATGTATGACTTATCTTTAAATTTTTGATTACAGAGTGGTATACCTTTATGTTATGCTATAACATTTCGATCAATTTTATTACAATATATGAACGTACACAAGTTAAGTTGAGATGTATCTATGTGTTGCACTCTATAAATCTTGTTTTTTTCTTCTGAATAAAAATATTGTAAAAAAAAAAGGAAAGAAAAGAAAAGTTGTTTCCATGGGTAGGTGAAACTAGAAATAGGGGACATTGCCTCAAGATTCAGGGGAGAAGATTTAGGATGGAGATGAGGAGAAACTGTTTTTCCCAGAGAGTGGTGAATCTGTGGAATTCTCTGCCCAGGAAAGCAGTTGCGGCCTCTTCACTGAATATATTTAAGATAGATTTTTATATAATAGGGGAATTAAGGGTTATGGGGAAAAGGCAGGTGGACGGAGCTGAGTTTATGGACAGATCAGCCATGATCTAACTCATATATGTCAAACTCAAGGCCCGCGGGCCAAATCCGGCCCGCGTTGGAATTATCTTTGGCCCGCGAGATAATATCTAATTACTATTAAAGCTGGCCCCAGTAATCGAAGCGCCTATGGTGTATGATATGGCTAATGCTGAGTTTATTCAGGTACCAGGTTTTCAGGGTTTTTAGTGTTTATTCGGCAGTCTTCTTCATAAGAAACGGAATTTGTGAAGTGAAACACTTTGTAGTTATAGCAGAGACTGAGACACATGAGAGCAGACGGAAAAAACGGAGGCAACGAAAGCTGCGTTCGCCAGCGTCCGACTGATCCGGCCCGCATGAAGCTGCATTTTGCTCAATCCGGCCCGTGACCTAAAATGAGTTTGACACCCCTGATCTAACTGAATGGCGGGGCAGGCTCGATGGGCTGGATGGCCTACTCCTGCTCCTATTTCTTATGTTCATCATCTCTGTTCTAAAGAGAAGTCTTTGAATTCTAGGCTCTGCACTCTGGTCTTAGGATCTCACACTATAGGAAGTATCTTCTCCATGTCCACTCTACCTAGGACTTTCAATATTTGGTAGGTTTCAACAAGATCTGCTCTTCATTCTTCTAAACTCCAGTAAGTGCAGGCCCAATGCCATCAAATGCTCCCTTTCAGTCCAGGGATCATTCTTGTGAATCTCCTCTGGACCCTCTCCAACGCCAGCACATCCTTTCTTAGATAATGGGCCCAAAACTGCTCACAATGCTCCAAGCGCTCCTTCCTATACAAAGCACATGCTACTACAGCCGTAACACAGCTAACAATCATATTTAAATCTAATATTTTAAAAAAATCACAATTGCAACATTTATTATTTCAAAACATTTGAATTTGTAACATGTTGTATATTTGTACCATAAACTCACTGTTCTTAAGTGCTTACCCCCCTGCTCACCTCACTTTATGACTTTGGAGCTAAGCACAGCTCCAGTGCCATATTTAAGTTTGCTGATGGCACCCCTGTTGTGAGCGGAATCAGCATACAGGAGAGAGATTGAAAATCCGGCCCAGTGGTGTCATAACAACAACCTCTCACACAATGTCAGCAAAACCAAGGAACTGATCATAGACTTCTGGAAAGGGACATCAGAGGTGCATGAGCCAGTTCTCATTGAAGAATCAGAGGTAGAGAGGGCTTAACTTTAAATTCCTTGGTGTTACTATTTCAGAGGACCTGTCCTGGACCCACCATGTAAGTGCAATTGCAAAGAAAGCACTGCAGTTCCTCTACTGCCTTAGGAGCTTGTAGAGATTTGGCATGACATCTAAAACTTTGACAAACTTCTATAGATGTGTGGTGGAGAGTATATTGACTGGTTGCATCATGGCCTGGTATTGAAACACCAATACTGTACCTCTGAACAGAAAATCCTACAAAAGGCAGTAGATTTGGCTCAGTACATCATGGGTAAAGCTCTCCCAACCTCGGAGTACATTTACATGAAACACTGTCAAAAGAAAGCAACATCCATCATCAGAGATCCCACCACCCAGGACGTGCTCTCTTCTCACTGCTGCCCATTCTCATAGGAGCCTCAGGACTCACACCACCAGGTTCAAGAACAGTTACTACCCCTTGACCATCAGGCTGTTGAACCAAAGGCAATAACTACACTTACTTCCCACAACCAATGATCTCACTTTAATAAACACAAAGTACACTGCAGATGCTGCGGTCAAATCAAAACGTACAAAAGTTGGATGAACTCAGCAGGTCGGGCAGCATCAGTTGAAAGGAGCAGTCAACGTTACGCGTCGAGACCCTTTGTCAGGACTAAAGAAGGAGGGGGCAGGGGCCCTATAAAGAAGGTGGGGGGAGGGTGGAAAACCAATCAGAGGAAAGATCAAGGGGTGGGGGAGGGGAAGCAGGAGAGGTGAAGAAGGAATCTAAGGGGAAAGCACTATGGGTAGTAGAAGAAGGCAGAGTCATGAGAGGTGATAGGCAGCTAGAAGAGGAGATAGTGGCCCATTCAGGGCCCCAAACAGTCCTTCACTAAGGACATCGTTCCCTCTCTACCCCTCTCTGCTTTCTGCAGGGATCTTTCCCTCCGCGACTGTCCACATGTCTCTCCCCACAGATCTCCCACCTGGCACTTATCCCTGCAAGCGTTAAGTGCTACACCTGTCCCCACACCTCCTCTCTTACCACCATTCAGGGCACCAAACAGCATTCCAGGTGAGGCAACACTTCACTTGTGAGTCTGTTGGGGTAATCTATTGCATCACCCGGTGCTCCCAGTGCGGCCTCCTCTACATCGGCGAGACCTGACGCAGATTGGGGGACCACTTCGTTGAGCACCTACACTCCGTTCGCCACAACAGACAGGATCTCTCGGTTGCCACTCACTTCAACTCTCTTTCACATTCCCATTCCGATATGTCCATACATGGCCTCCTCTACTGCCATGATGAGGCCAAACTTCAGTTGGAGGAACAACATCTCATATACCGTCCAGGTAGTCTCCAGCCCCTTGGTATGAACATCGAATTCTCCAACTTCCAGTAATTCCCTCCCTCTCCCTTCCCTCATCCCACCTTCACTCTGTCTCCTCTTCTAGCTGCCTATCACCTCTCATGACTCTGCCTTCTTCTACTACCCATAGTGCTTTTCCCCTTAGATTCCTTCTTCACCTCTCCTGCCTATCCCCTCCCTGCTTCCCCTCCCTCACCCCTTGATCTTTCCTCTGATTGGTTTTCTACCGTCCCCCACCTTCTTTATAGGGCCCCTGCCCCCTCCTTCTTCAGTCCTGACGAAGGGTCTTGGCCCGAAACGTTGACTGCTCCTTTCAACGGATGCTGCCCGACCTGCTGAGTTCATCCAGCTTTTTGTACGTCTTGATCTCACTTTAATGACTCTTTATCTCAAGTTCTCATTATTCATTGCTATTTATTAATATTTGCATTTTGTTGTCTTCTGCACTCTGCTTGATTTTCCGTGATCCTGTCATAGTTACTATCGCATAGATTTGCTGAGCTTGCCCATAAGAAAATGAATCTCAGGGTTATATGTGTTGACATACATCTACTTTGATTATAAAACTTACTTTGAATGGGAATCGCAGGTTATTGGGTTAAAGGTGAAAGGTGAAATGTTTATGGGGAACATGAAGGGGTACTCCTCATATGTGAAATGAGCTGCCATCGAAATAAGTGGATGAGGATTTGATTTGCACATTTAAAGGAAATTTGTATAGGTTCATGGATGGGCTATGGTTCAGGTGCAGGGCGTTGGGACTAGCAGATTAATAGTTTGTCATAGACTAGAAGGACCAAAGGGCCAGTCTGTAATGTTCTAAGACTCTATGAAATAAATAGGCTAACATTCTGGAGAGAGAACCACACACAATGAGACATGATGGTGACATGGTTCACAGTGTTGTACTGCCAACTGTGTCAAAGAGTTGTAGATTTGAGATCTATTCCAGAGTCTTCAAGGTGTAACCTAGGTCAACCTCAAATGACAATATTGAGGATCGTTTCATTGCTGGAGTTTTTGAAACGTAGATGAAGTACTGAACCATTCCAGCTGATGACTGATGAAGTGACCTCTATTCAGACCAGCAGACCAATTCACCAGAGCAACACACACAAAATGCTGGAGGAACTCAGCAGGTCAGGCAACTATGGAAGGGAATGAGCTGAGACCCTTCATCAGGACAAAGTACAATGAGAAGAATTCTATCCATTGTAGATGAAAACTTTCTGCTGCTACATCTATTTGTTGCTTTCCTTTCTGCACACAGTTACTATCGTTTTTGTATATTGACTGCAATGTGTCTGCAATATTGGACTGTGAAAGAAGCTATAGAATTTGAAAGGTTCAAAGTACATCTATTATCAACGTATGTATGCAGAATACAACTCTGAGATGCATCTTCCCCACAGTCAGCCAAGAAAGAAAGAACCATGGGGTCTGTTCAAAGAAATAAAAACCCCACCATGCTAAAAACAAATCGTGCAAAGGGCAACAAGAAAAATGATCAAAAACACAGAATATAAAACGCAAAATCAAAAAGCATATTTCAGCTAAGGGTTCGTTATCTGCAGGTCACCTCAATTAAAAAACCACCCCAAAAATAGCAACAAAAAAAAAAAGGAGCGTCCAGAAAGTTGAACACATCATACGTGTGAAGTAGAGTCCACAATCCACGTCAATTAAACCTTGCTCCAGCACTGTCCTCCGACAGCAGTGAGGGAGAGATCATTGCACACAGTCACCCTCCTCCGGCAGCAGTGAGTGAGAGGCTGGGAGATGGTGCTGAAAACTCGTTTGCCCCTGCATTCGCCTTGATGTTTTCAATTGGTGAGATTGACAAGAGATGGAGTCAATCATGGGGTAGTGTCCGTCTCCGTGCTTCCTGGCCACCATGCCTCACGCTTTGCTCGCAGCCTCATGGAACCCTCTCAGACACGGCAAAGTGCCAGATCACCCAATCAGTCGAAAACACACCACCAGAATGTAGATTACTGGCTCTTGCAAACAAAAGCCATTAATCTTTCTAATTTTTTCCACGGAAGGGAGGAGGCACCATCATTTCCAAAATCCTCTGCAGCCTGACATCAGCCAGAGCTTGCCTGCTTTTAGCCAGATCACAGAGGGTACACAAATGAATGAAAGCTCATGAATTTGATTTGCTGACCATCTAATTGCCACACACTTTCTGAAAATTAGGATCCAGGAAAGTGCTGAAAGACAATGCTTGGTATATAAACAAACAGGAGAAAATATGCAGATGCTGGAAATTTAAACAACACACACACACACACACACACACACACAAGATGCTAGAGAAACTCAGAAGGTGAGTTGGCACCTATGGAAAAAAAGTACAGTCAATGTTTTGGGCTGAGACCCTTCGGCAGGACTGGAGAAAAAAAGATGAGGAGTAGATTTAAAAGGTGGGGGGAGGCAAGAGAGAAACACAAGGTGATAGATGAAAGTGGGAGTGGGAGGGATGAAGTAAAGAACTGGGAAGTTGATTGGTGAAAGAGACATGGGGCTGGAGAAGGGGGGATCTGATAGGATCTCAACCAATGCTGCCCTCAACCACAACTCTTCCATTTCATGCATATCTGCTCTTACCTACTCTCCCATCACCCTACCAAGGATAGGGTTCCTCTTGTCCTCAACAACTACCCCAACAGCCTCTGTGCCCAGCACGTAGTTCTCCAATGGGATCTCACCACCAAGCACATTGCTCCTCACTCCCTTTCTGTTTTCTGCACCCTATGTGACTCCTTTTTCCATTCATCCCTCCCCACTGATCTCCCTCTTGGCACTTATCCTTGAAAGTGGAACAAGTGCTACATCTCCTCGCTCGCTACCATTCAGGGCCCCATATAGTTCTTCTACGCGAGATGACACTACACTTCCGAATCTGTTGGGTCATATACTGTGTCCAGTGTTCTTGTATATCGGTGAGACCTGCCTGCCAGAAGAAGCAAGCTCACCCATGAACCACTCATTTTAATTCCACTTCCCATTCCGATATGTCAATCCATGGTCTCCTCTATTGTTGTGATGAGGCCACAGTCAGGTTGGAGGAACAACACCGTATATTCCTGGGTAGGTTCCAACCTGATTGCATGAACATAAATTTCTCAAACTTCTGGTAATGTGCGCCCACCCCTGCTCATTCCCCATCCCCCTTTCCCTCTCTCAACTTATATCCTTGCCTGCTCATTGCCTCCCTCTGGTGCTCCTCCCATTTCTTTCTTCCATGGCCTTCTGTCCTCTCCTTTCAGACTCCCACCCCATTCTCCAGCCCTGTTACCCTTTCATCAATTAACTTGCCAACTCTTTACTTCACTCCTCCTCCTCTCGGTTTTATCTATTACCTTGTGTTTCTCTCTCCCCTTCCCCCACCTTTTAAATCTACTCCTCATCTTTTTTTCTCTAGTCCTGCTGATAGGTTTTGGCCCAAAACGTCGGCTGTACTTTTTTCCATAGATGCTGCCTGGCCTGCTGAGTTCCTCCAGCATTTTGTATGTGTTGCTTGGTCTATGAACAAAGGAAATGCTGCTAATTATGAAAGTCTGCTATGACTGTAACTAATCACGCAATTAAAATAATAATTCAAAGACACAAAATTAGACATCAGCCTTATAAGATGCCTCAATAAGCACAACTTTGTTACAGCGTGTTCTTAGTAAATTAGAATTTCAAGTTCCTGGGTGCCATTAATTTTGAGGATCTAACCTGGACCCAACATGTCGTTGCAGCTACAAAGATAGCACAACAGTGGCTATACTTCATTAGAGTTTAAGGGATTTGGTAGGTCACCAAGGACACTTGCAACTTTCTGCAGACTTACCATGGGAAGCATTCTGTCTGACTGCATCACTGTTTGTATGTGGGGGTGGGGGGTGTGGCTACTGCACGGTATCAGAATAAGGTGCAGAGAGTTGAAAATTTAGTCAGCTCCATCATGGGCACTAGCTTAAAATGATGAGTGTCCATCATTAAGGACTCCAGCAACCAAGACATGTCCTCTTCTCATTGCTACCCACTCAACGATTCAGGAACAGTTTCTTTCCCTCTGCCACCTGATTTCTGAATGGACACTGAACCCATGAACATTATGTCACTACTTTTTAATTTATATTTCTGTACTATTTATTTAATTCTGTATTATATATACACACACTTACTATAATTCAATTTTTTCCTGTTGTTATGTATTTCATTGTACTGCCACTGCAAAGACAACAAATTTTATGACATTTGCTGGTGATATTAAACCCTTTTCTGTTTCTGAATACTGTGCAGCAGAAAATCTCACTAAAGATTTGGTGAATTAGAATATCCTCAGGTCAGGGAGTACAAAATATACATAGAAGCTATTGTATGTTCTGCAATATGAGAGGCCTTGCTAGAGGACAGAGGAACAAAAGACTGCAATTGCTGAAATCTGGAGCAAAAAGGCAGCTGCTTTTAAAGTTGCAAACCTTCTGCTTCCAACAGGGCAAGCAGTATTGGTGGAGACGGAAGGGAGGTGTCAACGATTCATGTTGGACAGGGAAACCAGAGGTCCCTGAGCCAGTCGTCATCAGATGACTAGAGGTGGAGAAGGTTTGCAACTTTAAGATTCCTGGGTGTTACTATATAAGAGGGCCTGTCCCAGACCCAGCACCTAAGTACAATTGCAAAGAAAGCATGGCAGCACCTCTATTTCCTTAGGAATCTGTGGAGATTCAGCATGACACCAAATATTTTGACAATTTTCTATAAATGTGTGGTGGAGAGTATATTGACTGGCTGCATTACAGCCTGGAATGGAAACACCAATGCCTTTAAACAGAAAATCCTAAAAAGGTAGCAGGTTTGGCCCAGTACATCACGGGTAAAGGTCTCCCAACCATTGAGCACATCTACATGAAACACTGTCATAGGAAAGCAGCATCCATCATCAAAGACTCCCACCACCCAGGCCATGCTCTTTTCTCGCTGTTGATATCAGGTAGAAGGTACAAGAATCTTAGGACTCGTACCACCAGGTTCAAGAACAGTTACTACCCCTCAACCATCAGGCTCTTGAAGAAAAGAGGATAACTATACTCACTTGCCTCATCACTGAAATATTTCCACAACCATTGATCTCACTTTAAGGACTCTTTATCTCATTGTCTCAGGTTCACATTATTTATTGTTATTTATTTATATTTGAATTTGCACAGTTTGTTGTCTTTTGCACTCTGGTTGATTCTGTTAAGGTTACCATTCTATAGATTTGCTTAGTGTGCCCAGAAGAAAATGAATCTCAGGGTTGTATCTGGTGCAATAAAATTTACTTTGAACTTTGAGATCCTGCATCAGGAATAAATGGAGATAATACTGTATACTGACAAATACTCAGTGGCCACTTTATTAGGTACAATTTCTTGTTAATGCAAATATCTAATCAGCTAATCATGTGGCAGCAACCCAATGCATAAAAGCATGCAGACCTGGTTCAGTTTTTGTTCAGACCAAACATCAGAATGGGGAAGAAGTGTGATCTAAGTAACTTTGACCGTGGAATAAGTTGGTGCCAGACGGGGTGGTTTGAGTATCTCAGAAATGCTGATCTCCTGGGATTTTTGTGCTCAACAGTCTCTACTTTACAGAGAATGGTGCAAAAAAAAAGGGGAAAAAAAACATCCAGTAAGTGGCAGTTCTGTAGGTGAAAACACCTTGTTAATGAGAGGTTAGAGGAGAATGGTCAGATTGGTTCAAGCTGAGAGGAAGGTGACAATAACAGTGCAGAAGAGACTATCTGAATGCACAACATGTTGAACCTTGAAGTGGATGGGCTACTTCAAGAAGATGACTACATACTTGTGCCAAGATGAGGTTACCTTCAGGGTGGAGGAGCAATATGTAATATTCTTTCTGGGTAGGCTCCAACCTGATGGCATGAATATTGATTTCTCCTTCTGGTAAACAAAAACCCCCGCCACCCTTTACTCTATTCCCCACACTGACATTTTACCTCTTCTCACTTGCCTATTACATCCCCTGGCTCCTCTCTGCCTTCCTTTATCCTATGGTCCACTCTCCTCTCCTATCAGATTCCTTCTTCTCTAGCTCTTGACCTTTTCCACTCACCTCACTTCACCTATCACCTCCCAGCTAACCTCAGTCCCCTCCTCCCAGTTTTTTATTCCGGCATCATCCCCCTTTCTTCCCAGTCCTGGAGAAGGGTCTTGGCCCGAAATGCCGATTGTCTATTCATTTCTATAGATGCTGTCTGACCTGCTGAGTTCCTCAAGGGTTTTTTGTGTGTTGCTTTGTATTTCCAGCATCTGCAGACTTTCTAGAGTTTATACATTCAGTGGCCATTTATTATTAGGTACAGGAGACATCTAAAAATGTGGCCATCGAGTGTAGTTTGGCAAATGGTCACTTGTCATGGACAAAAAAGTCAGACCTTTCGCAGATTAGTAGACAACCATCAGGTTTAGCACTGTTCTTGTGGGAAAGAACATTAACAACAGGAAACCCAGGCTTGCTTTGTCATCCTTGTTTTTCCCCTTTGCTCGGATGTGTATTCTTCCTCTTCAGATCTCTGTGGTTTCAGCAAAGCATGATCAGCCTGACTGATCAGCCAATCAAGATCAGCCACAGATCTCAAGATCTGTGGCTTTAGGTGTTCGTCACCTTGCAAAATACTATTTAAAAAAACTGTGGTCAGGATTAAATACTTGAAAGTACAGGGCATCATTTCTTGTCTGTTCTATGCACCTGCAAAATATTTCCTTATCCAGCATGGCTTACATCAAAACAAAGACAACAATCCGCATTCAAACAGAACAGCTGACCACCTGGACACAGGCGTGACCAAACCCTAAAATAATCCTCAAATCCTAAAGACCACCTAAAAAAGAAAAAAGCCCAAATAAAAGGCACATTATGGAAAGCGTCTACCTATCTATCTATTTAGCCAGTTTGCCACAACATTGTGAGCCAAATGACCTGTTCCTTTGCTGTACTGTTCTCTGCTTTATCCATCTATTTCTATCTTTTTTTTTCTTTCTCTCTTCCTTTCTTCTACCTGAACCTTTTGGCCAAGCTTACTATATAAGATGTTGTCAAAAGCCTTACTAAGGTCCATATAGACAAACTCTACCAATCTTACCAATCCCCTCAATCACCTCCAAAAAAAACCTCTGACTTGTGAAGCATGACCTACTCTGCACAAAACCCACTAACACTGGACAACAAAGATTTTGCTTCCTGAGTGCTTTTGGGTGTATCTTACAGACTTTAAGCTGTCAATAATGAAAAATCAGAATTAAATTTCCCTATCTCACACTATTTTTTTTTACACAATCACCTATATTTGTTATTTTAATTCATAATTCAAGTCAGAATAACTCACACCAAGATTAAGGAAAGCATTTTGTTGGTCCACAATCCAAACAGGTCATTGACAACAGGCAATTCAAAGAATTTCTTGTGGGACCAGAGAAAACTGTACAGAAGGTATTCAAGGATGTTGTTGAAAGTTTTCTTGGTGACTACAGAGCATCAAACTACATGCTTCAAGCATACAATACCATGAAGCGCAACGTGTCACTAAAGATTCATTTTCTGCATTCCCATTTAGATTTCTTTCATGCAAATCTTGGCGCTGTCAGTGACGAGCATGGTGGAAGGTTTCACCAGGACATTGAGGTCATGGAGAAACGGTATCAGGGCAACTGGAATCCATCAATACTGGCTGATTATTGTTGGACACTTAAGCGAGAAGCCTCAGACACCATGCACAAATGAAAATCATCAACAAAACATTTTTAGCTTAGTGGAAATACTGCAAAGCATCAGCAATGTAATTTCAGACATTGAAATTCTATATTCAAAAGTTAATTTGTTTTTCCAAATTTCTATATGATACGAGTAGTCTGAAATTATATATGTGTTCAGTTTCAAGTGGTCTGTCATAAACATAAAACAATTCAGAGGAAACAACATTTCTGAAAAAAATTGTTATCCAATGTAATTAGTCTCTGGCTTTCCAAATTAACATAACTCATGCACCTCAGAACCTTCTTCAACAACTTTCCCACTACAGTACTACAGCAGACTGGTGGAGTGGCGATACGTCTCCACCAAAGGGCGTGTGAGGTGCTCCTTCCATCCGCTAGCCTGCAGATCACACTTGGGCAAAGTGCAGCACCTGATCAGTCCCGAAATCCCATTCCCCCTATCAGGGTCACGTAAAACCATGGGAGCAGGTGGTGGATGGTTGCATGAGCAGCCGGTTTGCATCACAAGACCTGGTTTTGTGACCACTGACTCCAGGCAGACAATTGCTGAAGAGTATTGTAAAGTCACTGCACAGAAGAAAGTAATGGCAAATCCCTTCCGTAGAAAAAATTTGCCAAGATTAATCATGGTCAAGGAAAGACCATGATCACCCATGTCATACGACACAGCACATCAAGAATGAACGATTATTGTGATATGATTGGTGATTTATAATGTAAATAAGGAATTTGAATATCCACAAGGTTACCAATTGGTCAATATTTGTATCCAATTAGTCAATGTCTATAAAAACAGTATTTTTTTGTGCAACATTCAGAATAGCTTGGGCACTGGCCTCCATACCATCCAAGACATCTTCAAGGAATGTTGCCTCTAAAAGGCAGTGCCATCATTGAAGACCGCCCTCTTGCCGTCTTCTCATTGCTACCATCAGAAAGAAGCCAGAATCCTGAAGACATGCACTCAGCGATTCAGGAACTGCTTCTTCCCCTCTGCTATCAGATTTCTGAATGGACAATGGACAATGAACGCTACCTCATTACTTTTTTATTTCCATTTTTTTCACTAATAATTTAACTATTATTATATTTATTGTAATTCACAGTTTTTACTTATTTATTATTTTACGCACTGTACAGCCGCCTCAAAATTAACAAACTTCAGGACAAATGCTGGTGATATTAAACCTGATTCTGATAGTTGCTAAGCTTTTGTCCTGGCATACAAGTGTGATTGAGGAACGAGTGCAAGTTGTCAGAGTCCAGTTAATCTGCAACAACAAATCATTCTATAATCTCGCCAGGTGATACAGCACTCTTTTTTTTTGCAGCAAGGTTCTCAGAGGGGTTAACTGATAACATCATGGAACAACAGGATGTGCCAGAGAGTTGCGTTCAGATGTCAATCACTATGTTGCTCCCCCAGTCAGTCAGCTTCCAAACTGTACATCACCTAACCCGGACTGGCTTCTTGCTGGCTGTGCACATCAGCCTTGAGGCTGCGAGCTGCAACACCCACGGCTTTTTCCACAGGACAGCTTGCAAACAAGTGTTGCTACTTCATCATTATTGACTTGATGCTGTTAATGACAGGACGTCTGGTGTCTGCATCTCTGCCACTGGCCCGACACCGTCAATGACACGCCCGCAGGTACTGGCCCGACACTGTCAGTGACGCGTCCGTTGGTGTCTGTAGTGCTGGAATTGACCAGATATTGTTAACGACAAGGCTGTGGCTTTACTGCCTTCTGATCATCTGAATTGACCAAAAAAAGTGAACTAAAGAGGCCCATTTATTGTTAGTTTATACAACAATGCTATCTTGACCGTCTGTCACATAAAACTCCGATCGTTTTGGATATCCAAAGACTACACAATGGAATATGTTCTAGATTTATCCTCTAACTTCCATCAAGTTCAAGCTTATTGTCCTTCAACCATACATATATACAGCTAAACGAAACACTCTTCCTCAGGGGCCAAGGAGCCACACAGCACATATAGCCATACACAGCAGTTACGATATAGCACATATAATTCAGATTAAGCACAATACAGCTACAAAATAAAATTAACACAAGTCCCTGAGCAGCATAGGACTTTGTCCTGGAGCCATTGGAGCACAGTATTAATGGAAGAGCTGACCTGCACAGGGGTTAGAATTTTAATCTACATGGAACCCAGTGTGCTCTCTCGCACCGCTTCCAGTGCCTTCTCTGCTGGATGCTGTAGCAGGCAGCACCACGATAGGCAAGCCTGAAAGACCTGGTCACAAACCCACAAACTACTACTTATTCATCTTCAATCACAGGAATGTCACAATAAAGCTACTTAAAACAAAAATAGATCAGTTAAAAAAACCCTGCAATTTTAAAGTACTTTTCATTATTACCACTTACGAAGCTTCAGAATTCTGGCTTCTTCTCCATCCCTTCCCAGTCTGGACTAAGGGTCCCGGCCTGAAACATCGACTGTTTCTATCCTCCTAGGGAAACTGCCTCCTCAGTTTTTCCAGCACTGTTGTGTGCATTGCTACTCTCTTACCTACAACAGGACAACGAGCTTGTCTTGGTTTGGAGGCTTGTTTGCCTCAGTGACTCAGAGAGCTATGTTGGCTGGAGTCAGGGCTTTATGCTATGTCTCTGTTTAGGGTCATCTATGCCATGCAGGTCAAAGGTAAAGGCCAGACTCAGAGTGATCCACGAGTCCTCCAGATTTGGGGGATCAGCTCAGGGCTAGCAACCCAGGCTGGTAAAACAACAGCGAAGGATTTTTCTACATCTGAGTGGCCAAGGACAGATAGAGATGGAGGATTTTCACTGCTGCTCTAAACGTCAGTGGCGTAGTGGGTAGTAAGTTAGTAAGCTCCTCTCCTGAAAAACAATGTGCCTTGACTGCTCTCCATGTGAGCTCGACTGCTGGGTCTGGAGGCAAATCAATTACAACAGGTGGCATAACAAGCCTTTTTCCTGTCACCACGTCAGGAACTTTCAGAGGTCACTTGGAAAAGAATCAGTATTTGCTGAGCTGGCTCAGTTCATGACAGGAGCCAAATCCGCAAATTCCTGCTCTTTGCGGCTAACACTACAATGGGTTCACATACTGAAAAAAAGTACAAAATAAAACATTGGGATCTCAGGGGTCCACATCCACAGATCCTCAAAGATGTCATGCAAGTTGATCGAGTTGTTAAGAAGGTTCAAAATTCAAGTTCAAAGTACATTTATTATCAAAGCATGAATAATTTATACAACCTTGAGATTCGTCTGCCTGGCATCAGTGGTTGCATAACTAGGACTTGTGATGTGCACCAGCTGTTCGTACGACCATACACCACTTGATCCCATAACTTCAAATGACCCTTATTTGGGGGGAGGGAGGGAGGGGCTAAACAGGTGCTACACCTTGCCTAACAGTAACCTGCAGGTTAGTGGAGGGAAGGAGATGTCCTTTGGTAGAGATGTATCTCCACCCTGCCACCCATATAATCTTACGAGAGTGGATTGAATGTGTTTTTTCTTTGGAGAAAGGGAGGATGAGAGGTGACTTGATAGAGGTATACACAAAACGATAAGAGGCATTAATTGAGTGGACAGCCAGAGACTTCTCCCAGGGTGGAAATGGCTAATATGAGGGAGCATGATTTTAAGGTGACTGAAGGAAGGTATAAATGGGGACGTTAAAGGGGAGCTTTGATTTTTACACAGAGTAGCAGGTGTGTGGAAGATGCTGCCAGGGGGACTGGTTGAGGCAGACAGATTAGAGATTTATGCAACTCTTAGACTGTACATAGGTAGCAGAAAAATGGAGAACTACGTGGGACTGAAGATTTAGATTGAACTTAGAGAAGGTTAAAAGGTCAGCACAGCTTCCTGCGCCGAAGGGCCTGCATCCACAGAGATCTTTGCTCTCTGTTTTAATCATCAATTTCTTAAATTGCAGTCACAGAAACCTAACCCTCAGCATTCACACCAACCCCTGAAAGAAGCTACAGGCTGTGATTGTAGCATATGCCTATGCTCAGCTTTCTAAGCAAGTGCTGTGTAGTGGCTTCAACACAGCACAGAGCAGGCTATCAGTGCAGGTTTTGTCTGTACGGCTTGGCCCAAAGCCATCAGTCCTGCTTTGGTCCATATCACGACACACAGGGTCTTTCAATAGTCCGTCCATCTGGTCTTTTGTGTGAAAATCCCGTGTCCTTGCTCCTGGCTGGTTCTCTGCCTCACATGTCTGGGCAAGAACCCCTGTGACAGATTGCCGTGGCTGAGGCATTGTTACAACTCTTTATTCCACTGGGTGCTGGCAACAAGGCGACTTGGAGAAACCTAGAATCCCAATGGATGACACTGTGCTCTTTGTGCTCTAGACACACCCACACACACACACACACACCCAAGATCGATATACTTGATATATTTAAAGCACTTAAAGCTCTTATAGTTTGGATCAGATTAAAACTGCTTGACAATGACTGAGAGGGACTTGTTATTTTAAGCGTTGTCAATCAGTCTGGCTCACAATGCACCCTTTGCTTCAAATTCTCTGCCACGTTTTAACTACACGATCTACAATAACAGTAAGATATATTATTGACAGAGAGCCACACACACAAAATGCAGGAGGAACTCTGCAGGTCAGGCAGCATCTGTGGAAATGAATAAACAGTCAATATTCCGGGCCAAGGCCTGTCTTCAGGACAGAAAGCTGGACTGTGGAGGTGCCAGTCTTCAGATAAAATATCAGATATAAAACTGCTTCTTCCTTCAAAGCTACCATCTTCTGCTTCCCTCTGAAAAGTTCCATAGAGATTAAAAGCACTTTATATAAAAACAGGAGATTGCCGCTGAGGGGGAAAATGGATCGGCCATAATGAAATGGTTTAGAACACTTGATGAACCAAATGGCCCAGCTCTGCCCCTATATCTTATGGCCTTTTAGTCACATTTATAAACAGTAGGCTAGCATAGAACAGTATAACAGTATAACAGTATAACAGTATACAGTATAAAACCCTCACGATGTTGCACTGACCTTTTAACCTACTCCAAGATCAATCTAACCCTTCCCTCCTACAGGAATCCAATTGCTATTAGCAAACATTTAACAAACCTATGGTGCAAGCATAAAACCACTATTGACAAACATTAACAAACCTACAGTGTTTAATTTGTACAGACACCTTACATGCTGCAAGCTCACAAAGAGTTCAGATTATTAGCTTTTTACAAAAATTATTACACCACAACACACTGTACGCTACATCCCCTCACCAATGGTTGGGTTTAGTTGTTTGGAGAATGTTATTAATGCCTGGCATTCAAGAACTACTGCAGAGTTGAAGAGTTGGTGGGGATAGTTCCACTATGAGGGTTTGAAGAGGTTTCTGAATGCATCAGGCATGGTGTCTCTTTTGAGCTCAAGAACTGTGAAGTAATGTTCCAACTCAATAAAACCCTAGTTAAATCACACTTAGAATATTGTGTTCAGTTCTTTTCGGCTCATGATAGGAAGGATGTGGAAGCTTTGGAGAAGGTGCAGAGGAGATTTACCAGGATGCTGCCTGGATTAGAGAGCATAACTTATGATGATAAGTTGAATGAGCAAAGAAAGATGAGTGGCTCAGTAGTGGGTAAGTTGATGGAGAAGATCCCGAGAGGCAGGATTTATGAACATTTGGAGAGGTATAATATGATTAGGAATAGTCAGCATGGCTTTGTCAAGGGCAGGTTGTGCCTTAAGGCTGGTTGATAAGTGTGCATAGGGGCTACGCCACAGTCTACGTCGTAGCCCTGATTTTCACTTCTGCGTCACTCTACGCCATAGTGAGCATGCATTGGTGTGTGCCAAAACGCTAGTTGGCGGTGGGGTTTCTATGCCACTGTGTTAAGTTTCTTCGTGAGAGACATGGACGAGGAAATGCATTTCACATTTCATATTTTTGCATGTCGACAGGTAGATTTGACGATTTGGTTCATCTATTTCGTATCAGTGTACGCACAGCCTACAGACAGGCGGAGAAGAAGCAACCGGAAATGAGTAGGAGGAAACGTGATGCTACCAAGCGGACCAATCACAGTTGTTGCAGTCTGCGTCACCACGACACACGAGTAACTTTTCTGGAGAGGAGCACGTCACCCTGCTGTGTAGGGTTCAGCATAGGTAAGACGTAGGGTATGCAATGCCTATGGCGTAGATGCGATGTATAAATCAGCCTTTACGAGCCTGACTGAATTTTTTGAGTAAACACAAAGTACACTGCAGATGCTGCGGTCAAATCAAGACGTACAAAAAGGCTGGATGAACTCAGCAGGTCGGGCAGCATCCGTTGAAAGGAGCAGTCAACGTTTCGGGCCGAGACCCTTCATCAGGACTGAAGGAGGAGGGGGCAGGGGCCCTATAAAGAAGGTGGGGAGAGGGTGGAAGGTGCCAGGTGAAAAACCAGAGGAAAGATCAAGCGGTGGGGGAGGGGAAGCAGGGAGGGGATAGGCAGGAAAGGTGACGAAGGAATGTAAGGGGAAAGAACTATGGGTAGTAGAAGAAGGCAGAGTCATGAGAGGTGATAGGCAGCTAGAAGAGGAGACAGAGTGAAGGTGGGATGGGGGAAGGGAGAGGGAGGGAATTACCGAAAGTTGGAGAATTCGATGTTCATACCAAGGGGCTGGAGACTACCCAGACGGTATATGAGATGTTGTTCCTCCAACCGAAGTTTGGCCTCATCATGGCAGTAGAGAAGGCCATGTATGGACATATCTGAATGGGAATGTGAAGGAGAGTTGAAGTGAGTGGCAACCGGGAGATCCTGTCTGTTGTGCTCGACGAAGCGGTCCCCCAATCTGCGTCAGGTCTCGCCGATGTAGAGGAGGCCGCACCGGAAGCATCGGATGCAATAGATTACCCCAACAGACTCACAAGTGAAGTGTTGCCTCATCTGGAAGGACGGTTTGGGGCCCTGAATGGTGGTAAGAGAGGAGGTGTAGGGACAGGTGTAGCATTTACGCTTGCAGGGATAAGTGCCAGGTGGGAGATCTGTGGGGAAGGACGTGTGGACCAGGCAGTCGCAGGGGGAACAATCCCTGCAAAAAGCAAAGAGGGGTAGAGAGGGAAAGGTGTCCTTAGTGGTGGACCACTGGACCTCTACCCTTTGACCCACAACTCACTGTGCAAAAAAATTACATCTGATATCCTCCCTTATATGTTCCTCCAATCACCTTAAAATTATGTTTCTTGTTCTGGGAAAATAAATCTCCATGCAGCAGTTTTGAGGGATTTATGTAGACCCCAAGATCCCTCTGTTCCTCTATACTGCCAGCGAAAGTGGTAGATGTGGGTCAACTGCAGCATTTAAGAGAAGTTTGGGTAGCTACTTAGATGCGAGGGATATGAAGGGCCATGGTCTGGGAAAAAGAGTAGACAGGGAGTATCTATCGATGCCTGTCATAATCTTATAAACCTCTAACAGATTTCCCCTCAGCCTCCAACACTCCAGAGAAAACAACCGTTTGTTTTACCTCTCGTGATAATCTAGGCAGCATCCTGGTAAACCCCTTCTGCACCCTCTCCAAAGCCTCAACATCCTTCCTATAATGAAGTAACCAGAACTGTATGCAATGTATGCCTAACCAATGTTTTATAAAGTTGTGACATAACTTAATAACTTTTGAACTCAATGTCTTGATAAGGCGAGCATGCCATATGCCTTCCTAAACACCCTGTCAACCTGTGTAGCCACTTTCAAGGAGCTATAAACTTGGACCCCCAAGATCCCTCTGGTCTTGTCCTTAACAGTGTACTGTCTCCTCACATTTGCCTTACCACAGTGCAATACCTCACATTTGGCTGGGTTAAAACTCGAGTTAAAATCGCTATTTCTCTGTCCTTATCTGCAACTGATCTGTATCGTGCTGTATTCTTTGCCAGTCTTCTACACTATCCACAACTCCACCAACCTTGGTATTCAGTACGAACTTACTAAGCCGCCCATTTACATTTTCATTCAGGTCATTTATGTACAGTACATCACAAACAGCTCCATCATGGGTACTAGCCTCCTAAAGGTGGTGTCCATCATTAAGGACCCCCACCACCCAGGACGTGCTTGTTCTCATTGTTACCATCAGGAAGGAGGAATGGGAGCCTAAAGGGACACACATGACCATTCAGGAACAGCTTATTTCCCTCTGCCATCTAATTTCTGAATGGACAGTGAAACCATAAACACTACCTCACTACTTTTTTAATTTCTGCTTTGCACTACTTATTTAACTATTTGATATATATTTACTTAGTCCACTTCAAAATGGCGGTGTGACGCAGCACGCTGCGGCCACTCCAGGAACGAATATCTGTTATCTGTAAGTAGGGGTTGTGTACAGTCCTGATTTGATGGAGACGGACGTGTGAAGCACGGAGGAACATCTGGTGGAACTTCTGAAATGCCTGTTTCGCTGCCACTGCTACTGTGCGATTGGAGAAATCTCCGGGAGGAAGGCCCTGAATCCTCAGCTTTGCCTGTTGCTTGGCGGCCGGTGCCGGGGTCAAAGCGCTCGGCAGAGATGGTGCTTGGTGTCGGAGGGCTGGTCGGAGGCTCAAAGTTTTCGGACGGACTCGGAGTTGGCTGTGGTCGGAGCCCAAAGTGCTGTATCGGCAAGCTGCAGCGCTGGAGGTTCATGGCAGGAAGAGTTTTTCTTCCTTCTACCGTCTGCATGAGATGATGGGCTGTCAGGACTTTGAGACTTTCTTTTAAACCGTGCATGGACTGCTCTTTATCAGATTATGGTATTGCTTTGCACTGTTGAAACTATGTGTTATAATTATCAAACACGAGGAAATCTGCAGATGCTGGAATTTTAAACAACAGCACACACAAAATGCTGGTAGAACACAGCAGGCCAGGCAGCATCTATAGGGAGAAGCGCTGTCGACGTTTCAGGCCAAGACCCTTCGTCAGGACTAACCGAAAGGAAAGACAGTAAGAGATTTGAAAGTAGTGGGGGGAGGGGGAAATGCGAAATGATAGGAGAAGACTGGAGGGGGTGGGATGAAGCTAAGAGCTGGAAAGGTGATTGGCAAAAGTGATACAGAGCTGGAGAAGGGAAAGGATCATGGGATGGGAGGCCTCAGGAGAAAGAAAGGGGGGGGGGGGAAGCACCAGAGGGAGATGGAGAACAGGCAAACAACTAAATATGTCAGGGATGGGGTAAGAAGTGGAGGAGGGGCATTAACGGAAGTTAGAGAAGTCAATGTTCATGCCATCAGGCTGGAGGCTATCCAGCCGGTATATAAGGTGTTGTTCCTCCAACCTGAGTTTGGATTCATTTTGACAATAGAGGAGGCCATGGATAGACATATCAGAATGGGAATGGGAATGGGACGTGGAATTAAAATGTGTGGCCACTGGGAGATCCAGCTTTTTCTGGCGGACCGAGCGTAAGTGTTTAGCGAAACGGTCTCCCAGTCTGCGTCGGGTCTCACCAATATATAAAAGTTATAATTATGTGGTCTTTGTCAGTTAGTCTTTTATCAATTATGGTATTGTCTGCACTGTTGAAACTATATGTTAACTATAACTATAAGTAACTATGTGGTTTCGTGTAGGTCTTGTAGCTTTAGGTTTGTCTGATGGGTTTGTAGTTCCTTTCTGGGGAACGTGCTAAGACAGTAGCGTGATATCAATACGCAGCAGCCTCTCCAGACTCTGGATTGGGTATTACCAAACGTTATATGGTTTTTCTTGTGTGGTCTGTTTTGTGCTTTTTTATAATATCATTCCGGAGAATGTTGTCTCATTTTTTAACTGCATTGTATTTGTGGTTTATAAATGACAATAAACTGAATCTGAAATACTTACTATAATTCACAGGTTTCCCCCCCGAAATTATAAACTGCATTGTACTGCTGCTGCAAAGACAACAAATTTCACGACACATGCTGGTGATATTAAGCTTGATTCTGATGGTTGAAGGGTAATAACTGTTCATGAATTCCCCGATCAGGGTCATATGAAGTCACGGGAGCAGGTGGTGAAGGAAATTAAAAAAAATATTTTCCATCAACCACTGGAGAAGAATTTGAATCCACAGTGGAACAATCATCTTGGCTCATCATTAGTTGAAGTGAACAAGGGCAAAGGGAAAGTGCAATATTCACTGACCATCAGGTGTTATGAGAAAGAAGGCAGCTGTATAAACTCATCCAAAAAAATAAGCACAAGGTCTTGTTCAATGCTGTTTTTGTGAAATTTCAGCGGTCCTTTATTTTTGATACAGGTGGTGTTTTGGTCGGATTGACGTGGGAGTCATTTCCAAGTGTTTGTACGGAGGGAAGCAGTGATGCTGGGTTGGAGCAGGTGGGACAGCAAGGGTCGGTGTCCGTACAGATGAACAACGAAGTAGCAATGACAATGGAAAAACTAGCTGCTGTGGCAGGAAACTGGGCTTCAGCTATTTATAATTAATCCTTAGAGCAAGGACTGAAAATAAACCAGTACGTTTTCAACAAAATATTGCAGAAACAAACACTTGGCGAGAAGATATTAGGGAAAGCAATCACAGATGCAGAAACTTTACTACAGAATCGAAGAAGCTTACTGCAAAGAGTGTGGTCACTGATTCATTAACCTGCTTGAGAGGGGGATAAAGGACAACAAAGGCCCGTGGAATTCGTTTCCACAGATGGCTGTGGAGGCCAAGTTACTGGGCATGTTTAAGGCATGAGAAGATTCTTTATTGGTCAGGGCATTAAGAGATACGGGGAGAAGGCAGGAGATTGGGGCTGAAAGGAAAAATGTATCAGCCGTAATGAAATGGAGCAGACTCGATGGGCCAAATGGCCTAATGCTGCTCCCATATTTCATGGTCTTAATTGTTGTCTTAGAATAAATGAAGCATTTCACACATGCTGAAGTTTCAAAATGCAAAGTACATAGTTTATACAACTTGAGATTTGTCTCCTGACAGGTTGCCGTAAAACAAAGAAACCAAAAAGAAGCCATTAAAAAAGGACCGTCAAACACCCAGTGTAGGGGAGAGGACGAGGATGGCGAGGGCGAGGGAGAATGTGCAAACAATAAAAGCAAGCACACAGCATTCAGAACTGAAGCTCACAAAAGTCAGGCATCCACTAGTTGCAGGCCACAGCCTCTGTCTGGCACAGAGACTAGCAATCTCTGTGGAGCAGCAATCGAACTGGACTGTCCCTCGCCTCCAACCCCGGCACTTAAATCTGACTTGTATAACTGTAGCAGGGGAGGCATCGTATAATTCAACATCATTAGGTCAGAAACGACCAGCTTGAGCACAATCAATAGCCCAGAGACTAAACCTAAAGAAGCTGTTTTCAAAACAAACGTCACTAGTGCCAACCATCTTCACCCCCCTTCAAAGCTCACTTTAGATCAGAGGTCACCAAACTCTTTTATGCCATGGACCCCTACCATTAACTGACGGGTCTGTGAACCCCAAGTTGGGAACTGCTAGTTTAGATCAGAATCAGGTTTAACAATACTGGCATATGTCATGAAATTTGTTAACTTTTCGGCAGTAGTACAATGCAATACATAATAATAGAAAGAAACTATGAATTACAGAGAAAATACATATATTAAATTAAGTAGTGCAAAAATAGAAATAAACAAAAGTAGTGAGGTAGTGTTCGTGGGCTCAATGTCCATTCAGAAATCGGATGGTAGAGGGGAAGACCATATCAATCGTTGAGTGTGGGACTTCAGGCTTCCGTACTTCCTTCCTGATGGTTCCAATGAGAACAAGGCATGACCTGTGTTATGAGGGTCCTTAATGATGGACAGCACCTTTTTAAGGCATCGCTCCTTGAAGATGCCCTGGATACCATGGAGGGCAGAGCTAATGATGGAGATGACTAAGTTTACAATTCACTGCCGCCTTCTTCGATTCTGCGCTGTAGCCCAGCCATACCAGACAGTGATGCAGCCCGTTAGAATGCTGTCCACTGTACATCTGCAGAAATTTGCAAGCATTTTGGTGACACACCAAATCTCCTCAAACTTCTAATGAAATATAGCTGCAGATGTGTCTTCTTTGTTGGGTTCGGGATAGATACTCAGAGATATTGACACTCAGGAACTTGAAATTGCTCACTCTTTCCACAATGGATTCAATTCTCCACTCATTAATGAATATCTGTTTTGAAATATATTGCAGATTTAATTGTTTTATATCATCACTGAGATTCAGCAATCGCTCTTCTGTCTGATGAAACTGTTGACTCTTTCGGGTTGTTGGTGTGTCATATACAGAGGTGATCTCTGCCCAAGGTTTTTCTGAGCCAGTAACGGGAGATTATCATGAACAATGCCCCTGTCAAACTGATAATGCTACCACCCAGACATTTTTGAGCAATAGCCACTATTTATAAATCAGACATCCCTCACTCAACCTTTGTGCCACATCAGTTAACAGTCTCTGCAGTAGCCTCATAAAACAGATGACACAACCACTGGTTTGCTAGCATTGTTCAAAGAGCAGCATGCCAAAATCTTCTCACTGCCTCAGTAAAGCAGTTAGCATAATCAAAGGGCTCACTCCCCAGGACGTTCTCTCTTCTATCAGGCAGAAGATACAAAAGTCTGAAAGCATGTATCAGCAGGCTCAAAGATACAGTCATAGGAAATTACAGCACTGAAATTCACTTTCAATAAATTACAGATCTGTGCTCCCTGATCCCTTTGTTCTACCTCACTCCTCAACATGCACTGTGTAAGACTGACCCTGATTTGTCCTACTGAAGTGCAAAATCTCGCACTTGTCTGTATTAAATTCCACCTGTCATTTTTAAACCCATTATTCCAGCTGATCTAGATCACGCTGCAAGCCATGATATAGTCTTTCTCGCTGTCTGCTCCATCCTTAATCTCGGTGTCATCTGCAAACTTGCTGATCCAGTTAACCACATTATCATGTCCTCTTCCAATATGTAGAAGATACAGAAGTATGAAGGCACGTATCACCAGGCTCAAAGAAATCTTCTACTCCTATCAAAGAGTTCTCCAGTACAATAAATTGGCCTTTTAGCATCACAATCTATCTCGTTATGATCTTGCATCTGATTGTCTATGTTAGGGTGTTTTTTTTCGGGTTCAGCACATATAGCAAATAATTTCAATGACTAACTTCAGCCACTAATCTTCAGATCTGAATAAAGACTGTAGATTAAATTGAAAATGCAGCTCTGAATGATGGGTTCCTAAGAGCTACAGTTAATTGGAAGACCAGGCAATGCTGATTTAAAATTAATTTGGGTGACTCATGAGTGTACGAAGCAGGAGGTGTGAAGGCTGTATGTAGATCAAAGGAAGCACTGTGGATGCATTGCAAAAATATGGAATTGTCCTTTGATCTTTAACATATAAAATGTCAAGTAATGTTGGGTCAAGCAGGCCTTGTCCTCCAAAAGGGTCTCAATATACTGCCTGCTGCATCTCGTTTTGTTGAACAAAAATACTATTTGATATCAACCTGCTACTTCTCTATGGTGACTTTGTTCATGCGACACCAGACTACCTGCACTGCACTTTCTCTGTAGCTGTTACACTTTATCCTGCATTCTGTTACTGTTTTACCTTGTTCTACCCCAATGCACTGTGTAATGAATAGAACTGTATGCAAGACAAGCTTTACACTTTATCTTGGTCCATGTGACAATAACAAATGCAATTCCAATATTAAATTTAAAAAAAGGCACCACACGGGGGTTAAGTGTCACACTATAAAGTACATGAAAGATTCAGACTACAGTGCCTGCACGCAACTCAGAAGGACTGGAAGTTTAAAAAACTATCCAGTTACATAGTGCACAGGCTGCCCCTTTACCTTGAAGTAGGAAATAATCGCTTGGGGTTCGTTTCAGAGAGGAAGCTTTCTCGTTGCTCCAATCCACTTCTAGAGCCTCTTTGAGGTGGCAAAAATTCACTGTCTGCATCAAGAAAAACAAGGAAAGCAGAAATCAAGCTCAGGAACATAATGAGACAAATTGATACCTCCAAAAACAGTAAGACATAGGAGCAGAACAAGGCCATTTGGCCCATCGAGTCTACTCTGCCATTCAAACATGGCAGATTCTTTTTGTACCCCTCCTCAGCCCCACTGCCCCGCCTTCTCCCTGTAACTTTTGACACCTCACATCCCTGTTCTCGTATTCTAGATCTCTTGAAATGAATGCTAACATTGCATTTGCCTTCCTCACCACTGACTCTACCTGCAAGTTGACCTTTACAGTGCCTATAAAAAATATTCAGCCTCCTTGGAAGTTTTCATGCTTCATTGTGGATTTAGTTGTATTTAGTAGTTGCACCTTTGGCAGCAGTTACAGCCTTGAGTCTGCGTGGACAGGTCTCCATCAGCTTTGCACATCTGGCCACTGCAAGTTTTTCCCATTCTTCTTTACAAAACTACTCAAGCTCAGTCAGATTGTATGGGGATTATGAATGAGCAGCCCTTTTCAAGTCCAGCCACAAATTACCAAATGGATTGAGGTCTGGTCTCTGACTTGGCCACCCCAGAATATTAACATTGTTGTTTTTAAGCCAGTCCTGTGTAATTTTATACTTGGGAGTCATTGTCTTGCTGGAAAACAAATCTTCTCCCAAGTCAGTTCTCTTGCAGACTGCATCAGGTTTTCCTCCAGGATTTCCCTGTATTTTGCTGCATTCATTTTACCCTCTACCTTCACAAGCCTTCCAGGGGCTGCTGCAGTGAAGCATCTCCACAGCATGATGCAGCCACTACCATGCTTCAGGGCAGGGATGGAGTGTATTTGAAGATGTGCAGTGTTTTGCTTACGCCGAACATAGTGTTTAGTCTGATGGCCAAAAAGCTCAATTTTAGCTTCATCAGACCTCAGAATGTTCTTCCAGCTGACTTCAGAGTCTCCACATGCCGAGATGTGAGCTTTTTATCAACAGTGGGTTTCTCTTTGCCACTCTCCCATAAAGCTGCAACTGGTGAAGCACCCAGACAACAGTTGTTGTTTGCACAGTCTCTCCCATCTCAGCCACTCAAGCCTGTAACTCCTCCAGAGTTGTCACAGGTCTCTTGGTGGCCTCCCTCACTAGTCCCCTTCTTGCACAGTCACTCAGTTTTTGAGGACAGCCTGCTCTAGGCAGATTTACAGCTGTGCCATATTCTTTCCATTCCTTGATGATTGACTTAACTGTACTCCAAACGATATTCAGTGACTTGGAAATTTTCTTGTATCCATCTCCTGACTTGTGCTTTTCAATAACCTTTTCATGGAGTTGCTTGGAGTGTTCTTTTGTCTTCATGGTGTAGATTTTGCCAGGATACTGTCTTACCAACAATTGGACCTTCCAGATACAAGTGTATTTTTCCTACAGTCAATTAAAACACCGTGACTGCACACGGGTGATCCCCATTTAACTAATTATGTGACTTCTGAAACCTACTGGCTGCATCAGTGATGATTTTGTGTTTAATTTTAAAGAGGGAGGGTGAATACTTATGCAATCAATTATTTATTGCTTTATATTTGTAATTAATTTAGATCACTTTGTAGAGATCTGTTTCACTTTGACATGAGTTTTTTTTTCTGTTGATCAGTGCCAAAAAAAAGCCAAATTAATTCTACTGTGATTCAATGTTGTGAAACAATAAAACATGAGAAACTCTATTTCCATCTTTAATATCTTCATTTTTCCCTTTCTGGGTTCTTTTGAGGACTCTGACCTGGAGTTCCACTCTGACTTTGGTTCTTTGTTGGAAAGGGACCTTCTCTCGGGGTTTCACAACCGGCCGCTGTTCGGCACGCCAAGGGCTCAGCCTAAGGGTCCGGGTTGGATTTGGAAGCCTAGGATCTCGGACAGATCAAGGGTTGGTGTCACGGCAGGAGACCTGTGTGTCGTCGGGGGAATCGAAACATCTACGGCTGTGTGCCTGGAGACCCGAGATCTTTGGGCACAGAGCTCGAAAAAAGTGACATAACGGACTTTCAACATCGTAAACCAGCTAGTTGTTTGTTATGTCTCTCTGCTTGCTGGGAAAACAGTGACACCTCTTTCTCCCTTATTAGGGAGAGAGCGCGCCATGGTATGTCGCATACCAGGTGAAATGCGACGTCTTTGGAGTAACTGCAAGTCTGTGTCTTTGCTATTGTTTTGCTCACACTGAGTGTTTAGTGGTGGGTGCCGATGCTTATTTTTGCTTGTGGGGGTAAGGGGATTGTTGCTTTCTGCTGCTTATGCACAGGAGGAAGGAGAGCTGGGGGGGGGGGGTCTTTGGGCATTTAACTGTTGTTCATTCTTTGGGGGTACTTTTTTTGTGGATTTTTGTGAAGAAAAAGCATTTCAGGATGTATATTGTATACATTTCTCTGAAATTAAATTGGACCTTTGAATCTTTGTACTTTCAGGGTGAGGGGCTGAATACTTTCTATAGGCCACGTAGGTTGTTCTGCACAAGGACTCCTAAGTTTCTTTACAGTTCAGATTTTTGGATATCATCTGTGTTTAGAAAATAGTCTGCACATTTATTTCTTCTACCGAAGTGCATGACCATGCATTTTCCAACATTGTTATTTCATTTGTCACTTTCTTGTCCATTCTCCTAATCTGTCTAAGTCCTTCTGCCCAGCCTACCTGTATCCTCAACACTATCTGCCCCCCATCAATTTTCGTATCATCTGCAAACTTGGCAACAAAGCCATCTTTGTTGGACGGGGAACATCATAAAGGACTCCTCCCATCCTGCGCACGGACTGTTTGATCTGCTTCCATCTGGTAGGCGCTTCAGATCCCTCCAGACTAAGACTAATAGGCATTGGAGAAGTTTTTTCCCTACTGCGGTCACTTTGCTGAACAGTTAACTGCCGGTTAACTGTCGGATAACTATTACTTGGATTGCACTACCTGTATGTATAATCTATATTTTCATTTATATTTATCATTATTATTGTTATGAGCAGAGAGGCAACATCTGCTGGAAGTAAATTCCTTGTATGTGCATAGGTACTTGGTGATTAAAGTCTGATTCTGATTCTGATCTATTCCATCATCTAAATCACTGATATACAGCATAAAAAGCAGTCCCAACACCAACCCCTACAGAACACCACTAGTCAGTGGCAGACCACCAGAAAAGGATCCTTTTATTCCCTCTTGCTGCCTCCTACCAATCAGCCAATGTTCTAACCATTTCTGTAACTTTACTGTAAAACCATGGTCTCTTAACTTGGTAAGCAGCCTCATGTGTGGCACTTTGTCAAAGGCAAATATACAACATCCAATGCATTCCCTTTATCTATCCTACTTGTAATCTCCTCAAAGAATTCCAACAAGTTTGTCAGGCAAGGTTTTCCCTTAAGGAAACCATGCTGACTTTGTCCTATCTTTTCCTGTGTCAGCAAATACTCCATAACCTCAGCTTTAACAATCGACTCCAACATCTTCCCAAACATGGAGTTCAGGCTAACTGCTCTACAATTTCCTTTCTCTTGCCTCCCTCCTTTCTTAAAGAGTGAAGTGACATTTGCAATTTTCCAGTCTTCTGGCACCAGGCCAGAGTCCAATGGTTTTTTGAAAGATCATTACTAATGCCTCTATAATCTCTCCTGCCACCTCTTTCAGACCACAAGGATGCAGGTCATCTGGTCCAGGAACCTTATGTACCCTTAAGTGTTTCAGCTTTTTGAGCACCTTCTCCCTCGTAATAGTAACTACACTTACTTCTCTTCCCTCACACTCTTTAACATCTGGCACATTGCTAGTGTCTTCCACAGTGAAGACTGATGCAGAATACTCATTTACTTCATCTACTATCTCCTTGATTCCTATTATTATTTCTCCAGTCTCATTTTCCAGTGGTCCTATAACTACCCTTATCTCTCTTTTATATTTTACATACTTGAAAAAGCTTTTACTAACCACTTGAATATTGTTTGCTAGCTTGCTTTCATACTTCATCTTGTCCCTCCTAATGACTCTTTTAGTTGCTCTCTGTAGGTTTTTAAAAGCTTCCCAATCCTGACTTCCCACTAATTCCCAATCCTGACTTCCCACTCTTTTTCTTTTACATTAGCTTTGACTTCCCTTGTCAGCCACGGTTGTACTATTTTGCCATTTGAGTATTTCTTTGTTTTTGGAATACATCAATCCTGCACCTTCCTCATTTCCTCCCAGAAACTCACGCTCTGCTGTCATCCCTGCCAGCTTTCCTTTCAATTTAATTTGGCCAACTCATCTCTCATACCACAGTAATTTCCTTTACTCCACTGAAATACTGCTATGTCATTACTTTCTCCCTCTCAACTTTCAAGTTGAACTCAATCATATTGTGATCACTGTCTCTTAAGGGTTCTCTCACCTTAAGCTCCCTAATCACCTCCAGTTCATTACGTAACACCCAATCCAGTATAGCTGATCCCCTAGTAGGCTCAACGACAAACTGCTCTAAAAAGCCATCTTGTAGGCATTCAACAAACTCACTCTCTTGAGATCCATCACCAACCTGCACATTGAAATCTCCCATGACTATCATAATGTTGCCCTTTCGATAAGCCTTTTCTATTTCCTGTTGTAATCTGTAGTCCACATCCCAGCTACTGTTGGGAGATCAATATATAACTGCCATCAGGGTCCTTTCACCATTGCAGTTTCTTGACTCAACCCACAAAGATTCAACATCTTCCGATCCTATGGCACATCTTCCTACTGATTTGATGCCTTGTTTTTACCAGCAGAGCCATACCACCCTCTCTGCCTAGCTTCCTATCCCTCCGATATAAGGTGTAACCTTGGACAACCATCCTCCCAACTACAACCATCCTTCGGTCACGATTCAGTGATGGCCACAATATCATACCTGACAATCTGTAATAGTGCAACAAGATCATCCACCTCATTTTTTATACTCTGTGCACTGAGATATAACACTTTTGAGTTAACCACATTTACTACCCTTTTTGACTCTGCATCCCTAATACACAGCTACTCACCCTGCTGACTGCAATTTTGTCCTATCATTTGCCTGCCCTTCCTGACAGTCCAACTGCACGTTATCTTTGCCTTTTCACCATCCATCCATAAGTTATCTTTACAGTCCTCTTCAATATCTGGTCACCACTCTTACCACTGATGTGCATCAAAGCACACAATCATGTCCATGGGCTGAGGATTAACTGAGAATGATCAGAATCAGGTTTAAAATCACCGGCACACGTCGTGATATTTGTTAAGTTTGCAGCAGCACTACAATCTAACACATAATAATAGAGAAAAACCTGTAAATTACAGTAAGTATATCTATTAAATAGTTAAATTAAATAAGTAGTGCAAAAAAATGGATTAAAAAATAGCAAGGTTGTGTTCATGGGTTCAATGTTCATTCAGAAATTGGAAGACAGAGGGGAAGAAGCTGTTCCTGAATCATTGAGTGTGTGCCTTCAGGCTCCTGTACCTCCTTCCTGATGAGAAGAGGACATGTCCTGGATGATGGGGGTCCTGAATGAGGGAGAATGCCTTTTTGAGACACCACTCCTTAAAGATGTCCTTGATGCTATGAAGGCTAGTGCTCACGATGGAGCTGATTAATCTTACAACTCTCTGCAGCTTACTTTGATCCTGTGCCTTTGCCATCCTGACACCAAGTGGTGATGCAGCCAGTTACTGAGGTTACAGAGAAAAAACACGATTTCTGATGCTACAGGTGTGTTTTTCCAATGTTAACTCTGCACTAATTAACACTGGTTAAACACAACTGCAAAGCTGTTAAAATCTTGAACAGTGCAGAAGAGCCTATGCCAGCTGCTAGCACCGACTCCTTGCTGAAAATTGAATAGAGCCAACCAGGTAGGGAAAGTCAACATAAACAGGCACACAAGCCCAGCACTTAAGGGCAATTATGAAGAAAGCACAGCACTTCCTTAAGACTTCAGAGATTTGGCATGACATCTAAAACTCTGCCAAAACATTTATGGTTGTGTAGTAGTGAGTATATTGACTGGCTGCATCTCTGGCCTAATACTGAAATGGTAAAGCCCTCCCTCCAGTTGAGCATATCTATATGAAATGTTGTTACAGGAAAGCAGCATCAGGGACACTTCTCCCCCCCCCCCCCCCCCCCCCCCGCCAACCACCTAGGACATACTCTCCTTCTGCTACTGCAAACAGGAAGAAGGTACAGGAGCCTAAGGATCCTCACCACCAGGTTCAGGAACAGTTATTACCCCCTCAACCATCTTGAACCATAGGGGATAACTTCATTCAACTTCACTTGCCCCATCACCAAAATGCTCTCACAACCAGTGGACTCATTTTCAAGGTCTCTTCATCTCATGTTCTCAATATTTATTATTTATTTATTCTTTCTGTAATTTGCACAGTTAGTTGTCTTCTGCACTCTGGGTGGACATCCAATTTGGGCAGTCTTTCTGTTATTCTGTTATGGTTATTATTCTATGGATTTATTGAGTATGTGCACAAGAAAATGAATCTAAGGGTTGTGTATGATGACATAAATGTACTTTGATAATAAAATTTACTTTGAACTTTGAACAGGTGAAGCTTTGCAAAATGTAGTCCAAAAAAGTGAGGCAACGCAAACACCTAAGAAATTCTTTATACCAATGAGATCACACAATCTCTGCTTTGTTTATAACTAACAATTCTTAAGGTAACCTTCAGCTACAGCAGAGGCTGCTTATTAGAAACGCTCCTGTAAAGGCACAATGCCTTTGAAAGTACTGAACAATTATTTCTCCATGTTTATTTCATTCCTCCACTTGCATAAGAAATTGTAGAGCTGGCAGGATTGGATCTGTATAACTTAAAATCAGTATCTGAGGTGGGGTGGAGATACAGTATATCTCAACCAAAAGAGATGTAAGGGGCTCCTTCCCTCTGCTAGCCTGCAGGTCATCCTTGGGGAAGGTGTAGCACCTGCTTTACCCCCCCCGATCAGGGTCACATGAAGCCATGGGAGCAGGTGGTAGGTGGTGCATATCACAAGTCCTGGTTATGATGCTATGCAGACAAACTCTGAAATGAATCTCAGGGTAGTAGATAATGACGCATATGAATTTTTGGTAATTAATTTACTTTGAATGGTATCAATGATTTAAAGACAAGGGTTTAAATTTATGTTTTTGGGATCCATAAGATGTCAACAGCAAGAATTGAGAGGTACAGTAGGAGCAGAGAGCATGGAACAAACTTTAATAATATATAGGCAGCATATTAGAGGGCAATCTTCATTAGAAGTGTGCAGTTTGCAATGGACCATTTTAATAATTGCTCATCATCATAGCTATAATCTTCTCTGCATGTGCTACAATGTTTGGTCTTAGTTATGTTGATTAAGGAGGATTACTTCTGAATTTTCACAATCAGAATTTGGACAATCCCACAAATGCCAATTAGCTCCAGATAATCCAGCTCGATGATGAAGATCAGCCTAACTCATTTGTGTTAAATAGATTATGTCTCATGAAAACACCCTACAAAGTATTACTTGTCAATTGCTACACTAATACGTTAGGAGTGATAAGACAGGAGTTCCTTAAGGTTGCTATAGCCAGGGGTGGTAATGGGGATAAGCCAGTGGAAAGGTGGGAGCAGATGGCGAGCAGGTGTTCAGTGCTGTCTACCAGCCTGTAGTTCCCTGCTGCCAGTGGAAAGTCCCTGCATTTGAATGGTCTCTCGCTCCAGGCCTCCAGATGACTGTGCTGGAGTCCTTGGTCTTGGGCAAGATTTAATTGACACAGTTTGGACTCTATAGTTCAAAATATGGTGTGTTTCTGGTCGCTCCTTTTTTTGTTGCTATTTTGATTGGCCTGCAGGTAACGAATGACATAGCTCTAGATTGAACTGAACTGAATATGCCTGGACTCTTGATTTGTGTTTTATATTCAGTGCCTTCTGCTCATATTTTTGCTGTTTGTGTGGTTTATTTATTTGTGTGTGTGTGTGTGTGTGTGTGTGTGTGTGTGTGTGTGGGGGGTGATGATTTTCTTTGAATGGGTTCCATGTTTTTTGTTTGTTTTGTGGCTGGCTGCAGGAAGAAGGATCTCAAGAGTTGTATGCTGCATACAATCTTTGCTGAAGAGCCTGTCATGGCTTCCATGCCAGATGGCACAAATTTAATTAAATAAATTCTCCCCATCTCTGAAACATCCTGCAATGCTCCGAGATCTCTGCCCTCCACCAAGTTTCTTTGTTACGCACACCTCAGTTTATCAGTTTATCTGGCTATCAGCCAGAAGTGCTTCAACAGTGGCCCTAAGGTCTGGGATTCACCCCCTACACCTCGCTGCTTCTTTCTTCTTTTCAAACACCCAACATCTTTCACTTTTAGTCGCCTTTCCTGATATTTCTTATACCATTCCAGTTCACGACCAAACATCTGAGGTGCAAAGGGACTTACTTGGGAGTACTTGTGCAAGATTTACTAAAGGTTAATTTGCAGGTTGAGTCGGCAGTGAGGGAGGCAAATGTGATGTTAGCGTTCATTTTGAGGAGGACTAGACTATAAAATAAGGGTGTAACGTTGAGGCTTTATAAAGCACTGCTGAGGCCTCACTTGGAGTATTGTCAGCAGTTTTGGGTCCCTTATCTAAGAAGAGATGTGCTGACATTGGAGAGGATTCAAAGGAGGTTCGCAAAAATGATTCCGGGCTTGAAAGTCATTCAATGGCTCTGGGCCTGTACTCACTGGAATTCAGAAGAATGAGGGGGATCTCATTCAAAACCCATCGAATGCTGAAAGACCTCAATAGAGTGGATGTGGAGAGGATGTTTTATATGCTGGGGCAGACTATGACCAGAGGACATAGCCTCAGAGTAAAGGAATATCCATTTGTAATGGAGATGAGAAGTGATTTCTTTAGCCAGAGAGTAATGAATCTGTGGGATTCACACCTCTGGCTGACTCTGCCCATGCTCACGTGTGGAGAATCATATTCGTGGAGGGCCAGCAGAACTGAACTAACCTAGCATTTATTAGAGAAAGGTAGCAACACTGGGTATCCTTCAGAAGGCTGCAGTTTATGAGCATCTTAAACATGCATTTATCCCTGTACATTGTGAGTGCAATGGTTACCTGATTTGCTTTGGAAATTTAAGCTAGATGATTGAGGGGAGACTTGATAGAGGTATACAAAATTACGAGGAGTCTGGATAGGATAAATGCAAACAGACTTTTTCCACTGAGGTTGGGTGGGACAACAACTAGAGGTCATGGGTTAAGGGTGAAAGATGAAAAGTTGAAGGGGAACATGAGGGAAACTTCTTCACTCAGAGGGTATGAGCTGCCAGCGTGTGGCGCTTGCAATGTTTAAGAGAAGTTTGGATAGGTACATGATTCGTGGGGTTATGGTCCGGGAGCAACTCGATGGGGGTAGGTAGTTTAAATGGCTTGGCACAGACTAGATGGGTCAAAAGGCCCGTTTCTGTGCTGTACTTTTCTCTGACTCTATAACACTGTAGCATCTCCCTCTGCAGCGAAAAGAAAAACAAAGTGAAAAGGAAATACATAGCGTTAATCTCAAGGCTATAATCTCATTGAGTCCTGAGCCCCCTTCGTACACAGAACGTTATCTGATCTCAATAAAATTCCACATTCTTGGAAAAGTTAGGTCTGACAAAGATATGGAAAACATGGGTACTCTGAAAGTCGATGTAGGGTACAAAGGTAGTCTAAGAGCAGAATTCTTTGGACTTAAAGTCACTATTTGTGTTCAATAGGAAACCAAGGAGCCTGTAACCCAATCTGGCTGTTGTGAGCTTTGCTGTTTGCTATTTAGGTCATCGTTTTAATCTCTCAATCAGATGCTGTGCTCTAACCATCACTGTGGGTCTATTATTGTTCAACTCCAGAGTCCTTCAGCCTTCAGCCTGAATCTTTGGACTTATTTTCTTAGGAATACAGCTTTAAAAGTTATTTAATGGCAATGTTTTGTATCTAAATGAATTCGTATCAGAAGCAAGTCTCAATGGAATCAGTTCATTTCAGTACTCCCAAACACAATGGACAGCCCAATCAGTTCTTTATTTTTCAGCATGCATTCATCACAATAAATACAATTATAAGGCAAGTGTTCCTTAAGGTTTGTTATAGCTGTGGGTGGTAATGGGGATAAGCTCCCACTACCTATTAAATGCTCCTAATGACATGCGCCTCAAACAGCCTCTGACAACCAAGTCCAGCTCCTGGCCTTCACATGTGGCTTAGCTACTAAGCCTGGCAGAACAGCTGCTATTGACAGGGGAAGGGGCAAAGGCAGGTTACTGGCTCCCTAAAACCAGTTGCTTTGGGCAGATAGGGCTCCTCAATGTGCCAATATTTACAAAATTACATGTACAAGCAAACACAATGATAGCTCTGTACTTATTCTTGTCCAGCGTGTGAACTCCTGGCAGTCCCTATCTCTCCCTCTTACTGAGGGCAAAGGCATTTTTATTTGGCACTATGACATACCATCTTTAATTACCCCCAAAGCTAGCTTCAGACTACACACGAATCAGAATAAGATGCACCCCACAATGAGCTACAGTCATATTACAAAATAAACAGAAGTATCTACCTTAAATACAATATACAAACAACATGTACACAACCCCATTACTAAAGAAGTGATTCAGCTTGACTTGTCCATGCGACTGTGCTGTCCAGTGAGCTAGTCCCATCAGGCTACAGACCTCTAGACCCTTCCTCCATATGCACATATCTAGATCACTTTTAAATGTTATTAATGTGCCCACTTCAGTCATTATTCCTGACAGCTCATTCCACTTTTCATGTGCAGAAGTTGCCGCTAATATCCCTTTTAAATCTCTTGTGTCTGATCTTTAACGCATGTCTGACTCTTGGGTTAATAAGTTTGCTGATGACACAAAGGTTGGAGGTGTTGTGGATAGTGTGGAGGGCTGTCAGAGGTTACAACGGGACATTGATAGGATGCAAAACTGGGCTGAGAAGTGGAAGATGGAGTTCAACCCAGATAAGTGTGAAGTGGTTCATTTTGGTAGGTCAAATATGATGGCAGAATATAGTATTAATGGTAAGACTCTTGGCAGTGTGGAAGATCAGAGGGATCTTGGTGTCTGAGTCCATAGGACGCTCAAAGCAGCTGCCCAGGTTGTCTCTGTGGTTAAGAAGGCATACGGTGCATTGGCTTTCATCAATCATGGGATTGAGTTAAGAGCCGAGAGTTAATGTTGCAGCTATATAGGACCCTGGTCAGACCCCACTTGGAGTACTGTGCTCAGTTCTGGTCACCTCACTATCGGAAGGATGTGGAAACCATAAAAAGGGTGCAGAGGAGATTTACAAAGATGTTGCCTGGATTGGGGAGCATACCTTATGAAAACAGGTTGAGTGAACTTGGCCTTTTCTCCTTGGAGCGACAGAGGATGAGTGTTAACTTGATAGGGGTGTACAAGATGATGAGAGGCATTGATTGTGTGGAGAGTCAGAGGCTTTTTCCCAGGGCTGAAATGGTTGCCACAAGAGGACACAGGTTTAAGGTGCTGGGGAGTAGGTACAGCGGAGATGTCAGAGGTAAGTTTTTAATGCAGAGAGTGGTGAGTGTGTTGAATGGGCTGCCGGCAATGGTGGTGGAGGTGGATACGATAGGGTCTTTTAAGAGATTTTTGGATAGGCACATGGAGCTTAGTAAAATAGAGGGCTATGGGTAAGCCTAATAATTTCTAAGGTAGGGACATGTTCGGCACAACTTTGTGGGCCAAAGGGCCTGTGTTGTGCTGTAGGTTTTCTATGTTACTATGTTTCTTTTTAGCACCTCATTCCAACGTGCCTTCAATCTGGTCCCTGCCCATCATTATCCTATTACATACCCTATATCAGGAGTTACCAAACCTTTTTAATCCATGGATCAATACCATTGAGCAAGTAGTCAGTGGACTCCTGCTTTATACAAGTAAGCCCTCAATCTCCTACATTCTAAGGAATAAACACAACCTCTTCACCCAAGTCCAGTCAATATCCAGGTAAATCTCTGCACTCTCTCTCTCTAGTTTAATAACATTTTTCCCTAAAGCAAGACAAGCAGATCTATATGCAATACTCAAAGTTGGCCCCACCAACATCCCAAACTGCAGTATAACCTCTCAGAACTGATGAAGGCCGGCGTGTTCTTAAATCCCCTAACAGTTTACAATGCACAATTGAAATGCAACTAGCTTATTTTTTGGGATGAGTGAGGAAGCCAGAGCACCCACGCAGTTACAGGAGAAGATGCAAACCCACCACTAAGAGAAGCACAGGTTGGGAGTGAACCTGAGTTGTTGGAGCCCTGAGGTAGCATCTCTGTGTATCATCCCTTTGCTGCCCATCGGACAACGTAGAACAGTGCATCACTGGAACACTCGACCCATACATTATGCTGAACTAATTAGATTAGTAGTTAAGTACCTAACTAAACTAATCCCTTCTGCCTACACATCAGTACCCCTCCATTCTCTCCCTACCTGAGAACCTCTATCAAACTTGTCTTCACAGGGTATTTCTGATACCCACCACTCTGTCTAAAAAAGAATCCTTGCCCCATATCTAGGTTGGCTCACCATCCAGGCCATGATCTCTTCTCACTATCATCGGGAAAGGTGGTACAGACACCTTAAGGTCCCAGATCACACTGGTATGAATAATATCACTCACCTCAATGAGCCTCAGGTCCCACACCACCAGGTTCAGGAACAGTTATTACCCCACAACCATCAGGCTCCTGAACCGGTGTGGATAACTTCACTCACCACAATGAGCCTCAGGTCCCACACCACCAGGTTCAGGAACAGTTATTACCCCACAACCATCAGACTTCTGAACCAGTGTGGATAACTTCACTCACCACAATGAGCCTCAGGTCCCACACCACCAGGTTCAGGAACAGTTATTACCCCACAACCATCAGGCTCCTGAACTAGTGTGGATAACTTCACTCACCACAATGAGCCTCAGGTCCTACACCACCAGGTTCAGGAACAGTTATTACCCCACAACCATCAGGCTCCTGAACCAGTGTGGATAACTTCACTCACCACAATGAGCCTCAGGTCCCACATCACCAGGTTCAGGAACAGTTATTACCCCACAACCATCAGGCTCCTGAACCAGTGTGGATAACCTCACTCACCACAATGAGCCTCAGGTCCCACACCACCAGGTTCAGGAACAGTTATTACCCCAGAACCATCAGGCTCCTGAACCGGTGTGGATAACTTCACTCACCACAATGAGCCTCAGGTCCCACACCACCAGGTTCAGGAACAGTTATTACCCCACAACCATCAGGCTCCTGAACCGGTGTGGATAACTTCACTCACCACAATGAGCCTCAGGTCCCACACCACCAGGTTCAGGAACAGTTATTACCCCACAACCATCAGGCTCCTGAACCGGTGTGGATAACTTCACTCACCACAACTCTGAACTGATTTCACAATCTACAGGTTCACTTTACAAGGATCTACAACTCATGTTCTCAGTGTCATATATTTACTTATTATAATCATTATTATTTGCTTTTATTTGTATTTGCATAGTTTGTCTTCTTTTGCACCTTGGTCAATCTTTGTGTGTAGTTTTACCCTGATTCTATAGTATTTCTTCATTCTACTGTGAATGCCTGCAAGATAAACTCAGGGTAGTATTTGGTGACATGTATGTACTTTGATTACAGGACAATTAACAATGACCAATTAACCTACTAACTGGTACGTCTTTGAACTGTGGGAGGAAACCCATGGGTTCATAGGGGAGAATGTACAAACTCCTTACAGGCAGCAGTGGGAATTTACTTTGAACTTTGAAGCCTACTAGGCTTTCTAAGTTTAAAAGTTCAAAGTAAATTTATTATCAAAGTACATATATGTCACCATATACAACTCTGAATTCATTTTCTTGTGGGCATACTCAATAAATACAGAACAGATTTAATACAGATACAGAACACAATATGGATGTTCAACCAGTGAGCAAAAGATAACGATTCTGTGCAAATACAAAAAGAAAGAAATAATAATAATAAATAAGCAATAAATATTGAGAACATGAGATGAAAAGTCTTTGAAAATGAGTTCATAGCTTGTGGGAATATTTCAATGATGAAGTAAGTGAAGTTGAATGGTTATCCCTTTGGTTCAGGAGCCTGATGGTGCAGGGTTCTTGAACTGGTCTTGAACCTGGTGGTGTGAGTCCTGAGACTCCTGTACCTTTTCCCTGATGGCAGCAGCAAGAAGAGAGCATGATCTGGGTGGTGGGGATCCCTGATGATGGGTGTTGTTTTCTTGTGATAACGTTTTATGAGGGGAGGGCTTTATCTGTGACGGGCTGGGTCAAATTCAGGACCTTTTGTAGTAGGATTTTCTGTTCAAGGGGATTGGTACTTCCATAACAGGCCACGATGCAGCCAGTCAATATACTGTCCATGACACATCTACAGAAGTCTGTCAAAGTTTTAGATGTCATGCCGAATCTTTCTAAGGAAGTAGAGGTGCTGACGTGCTTTCTTTGTAATTGCATTTACGTGCAGGGCCTCTGAAACAATAACATCGAGGAATTTAAAGTTCCCTTTGATCTCCCACTGAAGACTGGCCAGTGGACCTCCAGTTTCTTCCTACAACAGCCCTTGGTGTTGCTGACATTGAGAAGCGGTTGTTGTGGTACCACTCAGCCAGATTTGCAATCTCCTTCCTTTAAGCTGATTCATCACCACCTTTGATTCAGCCTACCACAGGGGTGTTGTCAGCAAACTTCAATCTGGCATTGGAGCTGTGCTTAACCACACAGTCATAAGCAAGTACAGCAGGGGGTAAGAACGCTCCCCTGTGCTGATGGAGGTTACGGAGGAGATGTTGTTGCCAATCTGAACTGACAGGAAATCCAGAGTCCAATTCCGCATTCCTCATGGACCTCTGTTTTCCTTAACACCTTGTGTACTTGGTGATTCGACATGTGATTTATGCCCAATATATCTGTGGCTAAGGCAGTCACGGGTAGTTAGCCACTCAGAATGCTGCAACAAAGCAAAGGTGTTCTGCCTAAACCCTCATCCTCCATTTCCCACAGCTGCCAAATGCTATATAGCATTTGACGTTGCAGTGTTTGCCGAGCTTGCAATAGGTTGCAGATGTTTCATCAGCGGTTGAGGTGACATCCCCAGTGCACAGTTATCGGTGTTTCTCTCGGGGGGGGGGGGGGGGGAGCCCCTGTTTGCTTGCCTCGGTCAGTTGACCTATTGGTTCGCGTTTCTTTGGCGCTTAGGGGTTCACAGATAGTGTCTACTTCAGCGTTTGTTTACGGAGTTTTCAGAAGAGAACTTCGTTTCTAAAACATTTCATGTCTGCTCCAGAAACTCCGTGGTGCCCTTCTCGGTCTTGAAGTATCGAGAAGGCGACACGGTACACGGTAGCAGCGGCCTTTCGGATCTGGCGCTACTTTAATTTAGTTTTTTAATTTAATTTTAAGGCACAATTAGAGTTTAGTGCAATGGATAACAGAGTGACTATCTATCATTGCCAGATACTGCTACAATACAGAGATCGCCCAAAAGCAAACCTTCATGAAAATCTGCTGGTTAGACTGTGCGACCTCGGCTTGCTGAGGGAATTGGGCCTGCAGTCCTCAGAGTCACCTGATGCCGGTGGCTGGAGTTAGGGACGTTGAAAGCGGTGTGCGAGGAAGCGGAAGCAAGGTGACCGGGCAGGAGTCCGTGCCAGGAAAAAAGTAAGCCCTAGCTGGCCCTTCTGTCCATTCTGCTCTCCAATGTCTGCTTGCTGAGGAAATTGGGCCTGCAGTCCTCAGTTGCCTCATGCCGGTGGCCGGAGGTGGGGACATCGTAAGTGGTGTGCGAGGAGTCTGTGCCAGGAAAAAAGCAAGCTCTAGCCGGTCGGCTCACTCATCCTTTCTGCTCTCGAATGGACATTAAATTGGACTACATCTGTGGCAACAAAATACTCTGCGGGAGTACAGAAACGGTCAAAATCCCAGACGCCGCCATTCAGCTGTTTTATTCTACCCTCTCCTGTGCCTATTGTCTTGTTTATTATTTGTTGTGATGCCTGCACTATTCTGTGTACTTTATTCAGTCCTGGGTCGGTCTGTAGTCTAGTGTAGTTTTCGTGTTGGTTTACGTAGTTCAGTGTAGCTTTTGTATTGTTCATGTAGCACCATGGTCCTGAAAAACGTTGTCTCATTTTTACTGTGTACTGTACCAGCAGTTATGGTCGAAATGACAATAAAAAGTGACTTGACTTGACTTGAGATCAGCGACAGTGGAGCATGTCTTCAAACCGCCAGTTTATGTTCCTGTAAACAAGGTGAGAGTTGACCTCCTGTCTGGTCAATGTAGTTCTTGTTGCAGTCTCCACAGGTGATCCTGTACACCACATTGCTCTTGTCAGTTGTCTTTACTGGTACCTTGCTTCTTGAGACAAGCTTTCTTATGCTACGTCCACACTAGACTGGATAAATCCGTAACCGAAGCTTTTCTCTTCGTTCTGAAATGGCATTTTCCTCCCCCGAAAACAGAGCTTTTCTAAAACGCCCTCTAGAGTGTGTAAATTTGAAAACGCCACTTGGGCAAGAGCAGTGTGCACGGGGTAACCAGAGATTTCCAAAAATGTTGTCATGACGTGCTGGAACAGATAGCGGCTGCAGTGTGGCATTTCATTGTTTTCTTGAACGCAACCCTCCCACACAACCTCACAATTTCAGAACAGGCGGCAACGAGACTGAAGCCAGAAGAGTTAAAAATGTACTCACCAAATACTTTGACCCATAACTTACTGAATAAATAAGTATACTCACTTTGCCCTGTTTTCTGTCCTCACTTGTATGAAGGTGGTTTACCTATTCATGCAAGTACTTCTCTGACAATAGATGTGTAACAGCCTAATGTAACATTGTATGGAAATATAAGATAATACTGATGCAGACATGTTTTATACATTTAACAAGGTGCTTTATTAATGCAACAGTTAGTCAGTTTTTCAATGTTCGTCGTCAGCCGGGTCATAATGTCAGTGAACTCCCGGACGGTTGCCTCCACACGCTCCAGTATGTGTTTTTTTTAAGTTTTAAGTCCTCCTGCACGAGAGCTAACAGCTGTCCGTTGTTTGGCAGTTTCCTTTTAAGTTTTTCTAGTCTGTAACTGCACAAACGCGCACTTTCACAGTGAGATTCGACACGAAACATGTCGCTTGTTTTCTGTAGATGTGACCTGCGCATGCCCAGTAGGAGGAGATTCGCCCAAATACTCGTTTTAACGTGGACGGAGTTATTTTCAAAAACGCTTGGTGTGGATGCCTATCAGTTTTACAGAAAACTGGCTTTTTTCAAAATTCTCCGGTCTAGTGTGGATGTAGCCTTAAAGTCACTACTGGTTTGTGAGTGACTGTGATGTGATGAGGTTCAAGCAGTCAGGCTGTCGCTACTGAGTTGTCTTTGATATATTCCAACACCTCAAGCTGAGCCAGCAATATTCATCACTGTCCTAAACTACAGAGCACTACAGATTGAAGTCTTGAAGATATCATAGATACTCAGTGATTACAGTAAGGAGATTCATTCTGGAACGTTCCCAATAACTGCCATTGCACCTCAAAAGTGAACGAAACATTAAAAGACAAACTGTATATGAGTCATGGAAAAATACAGCACAGAAATGGGCCCTTTAGCCCATCTAGTCTGTGCCGAGTCATTTAAACTGCCTACTGCCTGCTGTGATCAAAAGAGAATCCAGCCAAGGTTGGAAACACACAGGTGGTCAGTCAGGAACAACTATACCAGTGCTCAGGAAGAGCAGGGTGAGCTGCCTTAATGACTGTCGTCCAGTAGCACTCACATCTTTGGTGATGAAGTGCTTTGAGAGGTTGGTCATGGCTAGAATCAACTCCTGCCTTAGCAAAGACCTGGACCCACTGCACTATGCCAATCGCCACAATAGGTCTACGGTGGATGCAATCTCCTTGGCTCTCCACGGGGCCTTGGGTCACCTGGACAGTGCAAATACTGATGTGTGGATGCTGTTTACTGACTACTGCTCAGCATTCAACACCATCATTCCTACAGCCCTGATTGAAAAGCTACAGAATCCGGGACTCTGTACCTCCCTCTGCAACCAGATCCTCGGCTTCCTAACTGGAAAACCACAATCTGTGTGGAAATAGCATCCCCACCTCACTGACAATCCACACTGGCACACCTGAGGGATGTGTGCTCAGCCCACTGCTCTACTCTCTCTACACCCACGACTGTGTGGCTAGGCATAGTTCAAATGTCATCTACAAGTTTGCTGACGATACAACCACTATTAGCAGAATTGCACGAGAGCAAGATACATCAGCTGATTGAGTAGTGTCGCAGCAACATCGATGCACTCAATGTCACTGAGACCAAAGAACAACTTGTGGACTTCAAAATGGGTAAGCCGAGGGAATACACATCGGTCCTCATTGAGGGATCAGAAGTGGAAAAAGTTCCTGGGTGTCAATATCTCTGAGGTACTATCCAGGGCCAAACATATCAATGCAGTTAGAAAGAAGCTACAATAGCGGCTATATTCTAACTGGCTGCATCACCCTCCGGGACAGTGGGGGGCTACTGCACAGGTTCAAAATAAGCTGCAGAGAGTTGTAAACTTAGTCAGCTCCACCATGGGCACTAGTCTCCATGAAATCTTCAAGGAGCAATGTCTCAAAACAATGGCGCCCATCATTAATGACCCCCACCACCCAGGTCATGCCTTGTTCTCCTGCCTGAAGGCACACACTCAACGATTCAGGAACAGCTTCTTACCCTCTACCATCAGATTTCTGAATGGACATTGAACCCGTGAACACTACCTCACTAATTTTTAATTTTTATTTTGCACAACTTATTTAATTCAACTACTTTATATTATACATTTGTATCATATAATTTACGTTTTTCCTTTATTGTTATGTATTGCATTTTACTGCTGTCACAAGGGACAACAAATTTTATGAAATATGCTAAACCTGATTTAGATTCTGTACTTCAGTAAGAGAAACAGTTAACATTTCTGGTCCAGGAACCTTTTTTTTGGGCTGTGGACCTGCTTTTTCTCTCTCTGCAGGTGCTGACTGACCTGCTGAGTGTTTCTAGTGTGTTCTATTTGTCATGTCAAAAACATTTTGTTGCTTGTGGGACAATGAGGTTGAGAAAGGTTATTGGCATTGATGTGAAATTAATTATATAATCTGAATCAAATAACCAATCCAAGAGAAATATTGATCTGGAAGGAATCAGACCAGTTAATCTGTCCTTCACTATCTGTTTACTTTTGATTAAAATATTGAAGCAGCTGATTCAGATAACAGGTTCAATTGATTCGTACACATAAAACTATACAGCAACCTTAAAAACAACAGCACCGACTAATGGTATAACCAGAAAAGACAGGAAAATACTCAAAACAATTTAAAAAAACTTTGAGAGCTTACAGAATCTAAATGCTGGAAGATAACTTTTCTCAGTGGGGTGCACACATTCATTTTTGAAAAAGAATGTCAACACTGAATAGCTTGGTGTAAAAAGCTTGGGCACAGAGGAGAGGCAAGGAGGAAGAGTCAGAGAGAGAGAGAGAGAGAGAGATGGCGGTGAACATTGGTAACTTGGATTCAACTGTTTGACGTTGCGGTGCTCACCGAGCTTGGCAATTAGCTTGCAGACGTTTCATCACCAGTCGAGGTGCCATCCTCAGTGCGTAGTGTTTCTCTCTGGGAGTGCTCACATATATATAGCGACTCCCCCCTCCCCCCCATTCGTTTGCTTCAGTCCTGATTGGCTACCCCTTCAGCTGCTGGCTTGCGTTTACATATCAAAATAGACGCCATCTATGAACGTGCGTGTGCGTGCTTGCGTGTGTGTGTTAAATTAAATAAGTAGTACAAAAAAAAAGTAGTGAGGTGGTGTTCATGGGTTCAATGACCGTTCAGAAATCAGACGGTTCTGAATCGCTGAGTGTGTGCCTTCAGGCTCCTGTACCTCCTTCCTGATGCTAGCATGAACAGAGGGCATGTCCTGGGTGATGGGGGTCCTAATGATAGATGCAACCTTTTTGAGGCATCACTCCTTGAAGATGTCCCGGATGCTGGGAAGGCTAGTGCCCAGGATAGAGCTGACTGAGTTCACAACTTTCTACAGCTTACCTTTGATCCTGACAGAACTGAAAATAACTTTGCTCTATGTATTTGCTCATAAATCGGTAACCTCCAACCTGATGGTAGGAATATCAATTTCTCCTACTGGTAAAAAAAATTCCCTCCTTCTTCTTTTATTGCCCATTCTGGCTTCTTACCTCTTTCACCTGCCTATTACCTTCCCCTGGTGCCCCTCCTCCTTCCCCTTCTCCTACGGTCCTCTCTCCTCTCTCATCTGATTCCTTCCTCTCCAGCCCTTTACCTTTCTCACCCGCCTGGCTTCACCTATCACCTTCTGTACAGTCATCCACCCCATTCCCCCACCTTTTTATTCTGGCGTTTCCCCCTTCCTTTCCAGTCCTGAAGAAAGGTCTTAGCCCAAAACATTGACTATTTATCCATTTCCATTGATGCTGCCTGACCTGCTGAGTTCCTCCCGCATTTGTGTGTGTGTGTTGATCATAAATGAAGTGTTAACCTTGGAGCTGGTAAAAATTACAAGTCCATGGAAGCTGCATTAAAATAACATTTATCCCAAAGTGATCAACAATGCAGCTTAACAACCTGCATAGCCAATCACCACGGCATTGAGAAATAAACATTCTTCATACATACGTATTAGGAACTAATAACAACACTGGGCAGTCAGTTTCAATCTGAGCATATTGTCCCATGCTAGGTCCTGATCTGTGTGTTGGGGTAACTGATCTCAATTAAGTCAGCAATACATACAATTAGTCAAAGTTCATTGTACAACCTTGAGATTTGTGCAGAGAGAGAGAGAGAGAGAGAGAGAGAGAGAGAGAGAAAACAAATCATGCAAACAATAACCGCATGCAAATAATGTTCTGAACGAAGACCACAAAGAGAGTCTGAGACCCCTGGTTCAGTGCAGAGCCCAGCAATGCTGGAAACTGTAGTAGTGTCATGTCAGTGAGAACAGGCCAGGTTCACTGGTAATGGTCTCCGTACTCAGGTAACTCAACACCATTTAAAAACGGAGGTGACTGCTACAGTGAGCTCATGCAATGCTGGAGCCAGTAACCAAACAACACTACTGAACACTTGTGAAAGACCACAAGATACAGGAGCAGAAACAGACCATTTGGCCCATTGAGCGCTCTACACTACTCAAACATGGTTGATTTATTACCCCTCTCCCCTGCCTTCTCCTGGTATGACTATTGACTATTCAAGAACGGATAAACCTCCATTTTAAATATATTCAATGATTGGGCCTCCACAGTCATCCTCAGATTCATCACCCTCTGTCTAAAAACACCCTCATCTCCATTCTAAAGGGACATCCTTCTATTCTGAGCCTGTGCCCTCTGGTCTCAGACTCCCACGCTACACATCCGCTCTATCTAGGCCAGGCAATTCCCAACCTTCTTTATGCCATCGACCAATACCATTAAGCAAGGGATCTGTGTGATCTAAAGTTGGGAAGTTCTAATCTAGACCTTTCAATATTCGATAGATTTCAATAAGATTCCTCCTCATTCTTCTATACTCCAGCAAGGACATGCCCAGAGCCATCAAACTTTCCTCAAATGTTAAACCCTTCATGCTTGGGAATCATTCTCATAGAGCCTCCTCTGGACCCTCTCCAGTACGATTACATCCTTTATTAGGTAAGGGGCCCAGAACTGCCCGCAATACACCACAAATGTGAGCTGGCCAATGCTTTATAAAGTCTCAGCTTTACAGGACAGAGGCTTGCAGAGGAGAATTAGGTTGCTGGCTAGAGCACAGAAAATCAAGCAAGGTTTAACACAGTAAAAAGAAAACAGTTTCAGGACCTCAGCAGGTCAGGTAGCACCCCTGTAGAGGAAAAGGAATCACTGTTTCGGCTCTCAACTTGAAATGTCAAAGTTCAAACTAACTTCATTGTTAATGTATGTATATGTCACCATATATACTATCCTGAGATTCATTTTCTTGCAGGCATTTATAGTAGAACAAAGAGATACAATAGAATCAGTTTTTTATGGTTTTAATAAGGTATTAGTTGAATTAATGAGATTTTAGCAATTGTAGTTTTAAAGTCAGAGTCAAAGAAACGTATAGCACAGACACACAGGCCCTTCAACCCATCTGCTCTGGAGCCATAGCCCTCTATAACCCTACCATTTATCTATGTATCCAAACTTCTCTGAAACACTGAAATAGAAATAGCATGCACCACTTGCGCTGGCAGCTCGTTCTGCACTCTCACCACCCTCTGAGTGAAGAAGTTTCCCTCATGTTCCCTTAAACTTTTCACCTTTCACCCTGAACCCATGACCTCTGGTTGTACTCTCACCCAACCTCAGTGGAAAAAGCTGCTTGCAATTACCCTATCTATACCTCTCTTAATGTATACCTCTATCAAATTACCTCTTAATCTCCCACATTCCAAGGAACTGAATTGACTTTAGTTCTTACATCTTTCACATACATGAGTAAAAATCTTTACGTTACGTCTCTGTCTAAATGTGGAATGTGCAATCATAGTAATTTATAATAAATAGAACAGTCAATGTAATATGGAGTACACTCAAGTCAGCGTGAGTTCAACAGTCTGATGGCCTGGTGGAAGAAGCTGTCCCGGAGCCTGTTGGTCCTGGCTTTTACGCTGCGGCACTGCTTCCCGGATGGTAGCAGCTGGAATAGACCGTGGATGGGATGGCTTGGTCCCCAATGATCCTGCGGGTGTAAGGATCCTAAGGTACTTACGCACTTGTCCTGGATCATGGGAAGTTCACAACTACAGATGCGCTGGGCTGTCCGCACCACTCTCTGCAGAGTCCTGAGATTGAGGGAGGTACAGTTCCCATACCAGGCAGTGATGCAGCCACTCTCAATTGTGCCCCTGTAGAAAGTTCTTAGAATATGGGAGCCCACATCAAACTTCCTCAACCATCTGAGGTGAAGAGATGCTGTTGTGCCTTTTTCACCTCAGACAGTTAAGTGCTAAGCTATTCAATTTTTCTCTATAACTCAGGTCTTCTACACAGGAGCACATCAGACAGATCACAGCTGCTTGTTTACTAAGTTTTTTCCCAATATATGGTTAGACTCCACCTACAGGTGGCAAAGCACCTAACGTTTAATCACCTTTTCATTTTTCATTGGCTAAGTGTAAGCACATTACACACTTGCTGTGCCTGTGTGCCTTTTAATTGGGCCTTCACTTATTTCAGGAATGTGGCTTTATCTCAGTATCAAAATATCAGTCTCTCCAAAAATTGCCATCTTGACTTTGTCCTTAGTATCTTGTCTTAGTCTTTTCCTGAGGTTCTTTACTTTAGTTTCCTATGTTCTGTGTCTGTTCTTTTGTGTAAACGATCGTAAAGCAACTCACTCATTATTGGACTCCTAAAAGAACACGGAGATCCCATACCAGTGAAAAGCTATGCACAAAGACTGACTATCAACTGATTCGCAATAGAAAACAATCAGAATCAGAATCCCTTTATTATCGCCAAGTATGAGGACACATACAGGGAATCTGATGCCAGTTTCCCTGAGCTCTCTCTGTGCAGAATTAAAAGCAAACAAAAATAGTGCAAATAATCGTAAACTATATACAATGACGTCCACCTCACTGAATGTACAGGTGGACTTGATTTATAATAGACTAAAATTCAAACTGTGCAAACACAAAAAAAAACAAATAATACTCAGGTCATGAGTTCTAGAGTCTTTGAAATTGAGTCTATAGGTTGTATTCAGTGAACAGTTCAATGTTGAGGTGAGTGAAGTTATCCATGCTGGAGGAACGTGGATGTGGACCATCCTGCACAGATGCTGCCTGACCCACTAAGTTCCTCCAGCAAATCATAAATCCAAGAGATTATGTAGATGCTGGAAATGCAGAGTAACACACAGAATGCTGGAGGATCTTAGCAAGTTATGCAGCATCTACGTAGAGAAATAAACAGTCAACGTTTCGGAAGTTCTTCAGCAGTTTCTCTGCTGCTGCATATTTTAGCATCTGCAGTCCCTTGTGTGTCTCAGGATTTATAGGGTAAATGAAAAGCCTCCTTGCTGGCATATGTGCTGTAATCAGGTGGAACAAGTACAAGCTAACAGACAGAGGTGAGAGGGGAAAGTTTTTATTTAAACACAAATAGTTGCTGAGACTTGAAAACACTGAAGCGGTAACAGAAAAATATTCAACTGAAAATTATGGTAATAGCGAAGAGCAAAACCAAAAACTGTTGCATTGTGAGTGTTGGGGGTGGGGGGGAGAGAGCGGGACTAATGGAGAGTATTAAGAGCCAATACAGGCACAACGGGCTGAATGGCTGTGGGATCCAATACTGTGAAGGAAAAAGAAATTGCAAGAAAACGCCATCCAATATATTATCACTGTGGCAACATTACCACAAAAATCTCATGCTCAAATACTGTTCGGTCTATTTATAGCTATCTTTAAAATGGATGTCTTTGTCACTGGCTTGCAGTTTTAAATGGCCACCTGCTAATCTGACACTGATCAGGGAGAAATTCATGCTGGTCACTCATTTCCTTTTGAAACTATTTTTTCCACAGTAGTTCTCACCTTTCTCAGTCACTCATAGCATCTGCACACATCAGACAGATCACAACATCTTATTTATTTCCACTATGTACACAGGTAAAATGAATTGTTTCCCATTCAATCTGCTCTAATCGATTCATTACTGTGGTCTTCAAACACAGAACAGGCCCTCTGGCCTACGATGATGTTGTGCTGACCCCCCCCCCCCCCCCTTAATTTATTTCAGATTCAGAAACAGGTTTAATATCACTGGCATATGTTGTGAAAATATGTAGTGCAAAAAGAGAGGAAAAATAGGGAGGTAGTGTTCATGGGTTTATTGTGCATCCACAAATCTGATGGCGGTGGGGAAGTAGCTGTTCCTGAAACATTGAGTGTGTGTCTTCAGGCTCCAATACCTCCTCCTTAATGGTGGCAATGAGAAGAGGGCATGTCCTGGGTGACTGGGGTTCTTAATGATGGATGCCACCTTTATGAGGCATCACCTTTTAGAGATGTCCTGGCTGCTGGAGAGACTAGTGCCCATTACTGAGATGCCTGAGTTTACAACTTCCTGCAGCTTATTTTGATCCTGTGCAGATGACTGTGTGGCTAAGCACAGCTCTGATGCCATATTTAAGTTTGTTGAAAACACTACTGTTGTAGGCCAAATCATAGATGGCGATGAATCAGCATAAAGGATGGAGAGTGAAAAACTGGCTGAGTGATGCCACAATAACCTCCCACTTAGCATCCACAAGACCATGGAGCTCCAATTGACTTCAGAAGGAAACCAGCAGTCCACTAGCCAGTCCTCATCAAGGGATCAGAGGTAGAGAGGGTCGTCAGCTTTAAATTCCTTTGTGTTATCATTTCAGAGGATCTGCTGTAGGTCCAGCAATAAAAGCATGGCAGGATCTCTACTTCCTTAGGAGTTTGTGAAGATTCAGTATGACATCTAAAACATTGACAAACTTCTAAAGATGAGTTATGGAGAGTAAACTGACTGGCTATATCACAGCCTGGTATGGAAATACCAATGCCCTTGAATGGAAAATCCTAAAAAAAAGTATTGGATATGGCTCAGTCCATCATAGGTAAAGCCCTCACCACCACTAAGCACATCTGTTGTCACAGGAAAGCAGCATCCATCATCAGGGTCCCTGTCCACCCAGGACACGCTCTCTTCTCACTGCTGCCATCAGGAAGGCGGCACAGGACCCTCAGAACTCACACCATCAGTTTCAAGAACAGTTATTACCCCCTCAGGTACCAGGCTCTTGAACCAGAGGGGATAACCTCACTCAACATTACTTGCCCCATCATTAATATATTCCCACAACCAATGGACTCACTTTCAACGCCTCATTTTGTGCGACCTCTACTCTGATTCAGGCATAAGCGACAGGCTGCTGGTTGATGGTATCCCAGAATAAAGTTGATAAAGTGGAAGGGAGCCTGGCTTCGGACGTTCAAAAACCACTGACCTTTTCTGTTGTGGTGCACTTACAGCCATTGAGATCACTTAGTTAACCTGCCTTATGAATACCATCACCCATGCCTTTGCTTTCACGAGTATTTTTATTTCCTTAAAGAAACAGTTATTTAGTTTAAAACGCAGAAAGATGGTTCTACTACACAAAAAAAGATGAATTTTATAGTAAACCTGAGACGGCCTGCAGATGCTGGAAATCCAAAAGAACATACACAAAACGCTGGAGGAATTCAGCAGGTCAGGCAGGATCTATGGAAATGAATAAACTGTCACCAGTGTTGTAAATAGGACTTTATATATTCATCCAGTCCTCAAGAAGGCAGCCCAACAAGTTGATTGTTTTTTCATTTCCACAGATGCTGCCTGACCTGCTGAGTTCCTCCAGCATTTTGTGTGTGTTGCTCTGGATTTCCAATATTTGCAGAACCTCTTGTGTCTGTCTATTCATATAGATGAAGGGCTCCCAACCTGAAGTACACGCACTCCTCGATTAATGGTAGGGATCCACGGCACAAAAAAAGATTGAGAACACTGATACAGATGTTATTAAACATGGTTCTTTATTACTGCCTTCTATGGTGGTGCAGTTTTACAAAGGTGAACTTGCTTAGCTAAATAGTTTCCAAAAATAACCATCCGATTTATTCAAGTGGCTGACAGGTTATGGCAGCTAAGCTGAATGCAGACACCCAAAAACACTTCACTTGACACTAATGATGGGATAACAAACCTGGCTTCACAATGCTCAGGTTCTTTAAGGTTGCTAGATGTACCGTGGAGAGCATTCCAACTGGCTGCATCACCCTCTGGTATGGTGGTGGGGCTACTGCACAGGAGTGAAGTAAGCTGCAGAGAGTTGTTAAATTAGTCCGCTCCATCAAGGGCACTGGCCTCCATAGTATCAAGGAGCAATGCCTCAAGAAGGTGACGTCCATCAATAACGACCCCTATTACCCAGGACATGCCCTCTTCTCAGTGTTACCATCAGAGAGGAGGTACAGGAGCCTAAAGGAACACACTCAGCAATTCAGGAACAGCTTCTTCCCCTCTACCATCCCATTTCTGAATGGACATTGATCCCATGAACACTACCTCACTACTTTTTTAAACTTTTTTTAAAACTGTAATTCACAGCTTTTTTCCTTTATTATCATGTATTACATTGTACTGCTGCTGCAAAGTCAACAAATTTCATGCCATTTGCTGGTTATACCTGATTCTGATTACAGCAGGGGGTGGAAATGGGGATAAGCTCCCTCTACCTATTAAATGCACCCAGCGGAGTGTGCCTCAAATACCCTCTGATAACCAAGTCCAGCTCCTGGCCTTCACATGTGGATTAGCTACAAAGCCCGGCAGAAGCACTTCTACTGACAGAAGGGGCAAGGACGGGTTACTGGCACCTTTAAACCAGTCACTTTACACAGATGGGGCTCATCAGCCATGGTGTCTGCTCATCCAGATGGAAAACTATGATCTTAAACCTCCAACATACATGGGGGAATGCTTTGGGACTAAACCCAGAGGGAAAAAACCAAAGCTGGAGTCTCTAAGGCAGTACTACATTGAGTTCAACACTGACTGGCAACTCCTGCCAGAAGACGGAGGCGGAGTTAAGATGGCACTAAATGGTGATTCTTTTGCTGGCATCTTCTGAAACAGCTCTATTCCGATCTTTAATATCGTTATTTTTCCCTTTCAGGGTTCTTTCGAAGGCCCTGACCTGGAGTTACACACCGACTTCGGATCTTTGTGGGAATGGGACCTGCTCTCAGGGTTTCAGGACCGGTCGTTGTTCGGCATGCCAAGGATTCAGCCTGAGAGTCCAGCTCGTATTGGAAGCATAAGTTCTCAGGCTCTGGAGATGGGTGGATCGAGGGTCAATGTCATGGCAGGAGACCCGTGTGTCGTTGGGGGAGCCGGAAAATCTACTGCTGTCGCGTGCCTGAAGACCAGGGATCTTTGCGATCTTCAGGCACAGAGCTCGAAAAAAGCGGTGTAACAGACTTTTAACATTGTAAACCAGTGAGTTGTTTGTTATGTCTCCCTGCTCGCTGGGAAAATGGAGACACCTCCCTCTCCCTTATTAGGGGAGAAAGAGAGCCTGTGGTATTTTGAATGCTGGCTGAAACGCAAAGTCTTTGGGGTAACTGCAAGTCTGTGTCTTTGCTATTGCTTTGCTCACGCTCGAGTGTTTTCTGGCGGTGCTGATGCTTGCTTTTTTTTTTGGCCGGTGGGGGGGGGGGGGGGGAATCTTTTCTTATGTTTAACTGTTGTTCATTCCTTGGGGCACTTCTCTGCGAAGAAAAAGCATTTCAGGATGTATATTGTATACAATTCTCCGACATTAAATTGGACCTTTGAATTAGGCCATTCAGCCCATCAAGTCTGCTCTGCCATTTCATCATGGCTGATCCATTTGCCTTTCAGCCACAATCTCCCACCTTCTCTCCATATACCTTCATGATCTGACTAATCCACAATTGATCAACCTCTGCCATAAATATAGCCAATAACCTGCCCTCCACAGCTGCCTGTGGCAACAAGTTCCACAGTTTCTCAAGTTCTGATGAAGGGTCTCAGGCTGAAATGTCAACTGTTTACTCTTTTCCATAGATGCTGCCTGACTTACCAAGTTTCTCCAGCATTTTGTGTGTGTTGTTTTGGATTTCCAGCATCTGCAGATTTTTTTCATGTTTGTGACACCACAGATTCGGTACTCTCTGGCTAAAGAAATTTCTCTTAATCTCCATTCTAACCGGATGTCCTCTATTCTGAGGCTGTGCCCTCCGGCCTCAGACTCCTCCACCACAGGATACGTACTCTCCAAGGCTACTCTCTCGAGGTCTTTCAACATTCGATAGGTTTCAGTCAGATACCCCCTTTATTCTTCAGAATTCCAGTGAGTACAGGCCCAGATCCATCAAATGCTCCTCAGTGGAGGTCTACACTATGCTCAGGAACTTCTCTGTCCACGGTATCTTTGGAGAGCTGTATTTACAGGTAACATGACTTCAATAAATTTTATGCAATGTATCTTTCTAAGACAGCTAGAACATAATTCAGCTTACAATGTTGTGATAAACCAGCTAAAAGGCAAATCACAAATGCGCGAACATTAATCCCTCCTACCTACACCATGTTCATATCCTTCTTTCTGCATTACATCCTTGTGCCTAACCAAAGTCTCTTAAAACCCTCTATGTATTTGCCTCTCTACCACCGTAGAAGGCAGCATATTCCGGGCGTTCACGACTCTCTGAGTGAAAAATTTACCCCTCAGCTCCCCTTTGAACTTACTTCCTCTTAGCTTCAATTCATAACAATTGGTATTAGGAATTTCAACCCTGGGAAATAGATATTCTCTGTCCACATTATCTATGCCCCTCACAATCTTGTAAACCTCTATCAGATCTCCTCTCAGCCTCCAATATTCCACAGAAAACAACCCCAGTTTATCCAGCCTCTTGTGATAGCACATGCTCTCTAAACCAGGCAGCATCCTGGTAAACCTCTTCTGCACCCTCTCCAAAGCCTCAACATCAGTCCTATAGTGAGGCAACCAGAAATGTATTCATCCTCCAGATGTGGCTAAGCAGAGCTTTATAAAATTGCAACATAACCTCCTGACTTTTGAACTCAATGCCTCGGCAAATAACAGTAAGCATTCCATGAGCCTTCTTAACCGTCTTATCGACTTGTGTAGCCACTTTCAAGGAGCTATTAACTTAGATCCCAAGATCTCTCTGCTTAACAACGCTGTTAAGGACCTTGCCCTTAACACTGTACTGTCTCATTGCATTTGCCCTGCTGAGGTGAAACACCTCACATTTATCTGGGTTAAACACCATCTGCCATTTCTCAGCCCATATCTGCAGCTGATCTATATCGAGCTGTATTCTTTGCCAGTCTTCTACACTATCCACAACTCCACCAACCTTGGTATCATCTGCAAACTTATTAATCCACCCATCTACATTTTCATCCAGTTAGTTTTGAAAATCAAGTTGACAAGGCTTACATAAAATGAAATGTAGACAGTCGTACAGAGACAGAGAAAAAAGCTCTCTAGATCTTTAGATAAGCATACAGTCTTCTTTAAATGGAGAATGATCCACAGAAACCACATTTCCTGGAAAATATACCCACTTGTGGACACACCTTATAATGGTCTTTGCACCAAAATACCACAAGATATTCCATTCTATACTGCAGTAAAGCTTCTATTGGTCTATTCAAGCCAGATAATAGAATAACAAAAATTATCTAAACCACACACAGGACTTTTGTTCGCTTTCTGAGCCTCAGCGCTACTCTACTAGGCAAAAGACAAATCAGATTTGACAGTAAAAATGCAGAAAATAGCCATGGACTCTATTTCGGAGAACTATAAACAAATTTGAGAAAAACATCTTACATCACCAACTTTTGCTGAATCTCTTTTAATTCCTCTTCATTGTGTTTATCTATACAAATCACCCAAATTGTTAAAAAATGTTAGACCGTAAGATATAGGAGCAGAATTAGGCCATTTGGCCCATCGAGCCTGTTCTGCTATTTCACAAATTTTCCTCTCAGTCCCAATCTCCTACCTTCTCCCCATATCCATTCATGCCCTGACCAGTCAACAATCTACCTACCTCTACCTTAAATCACATAAAGACTGGCTTTCACAGCTGCCTGTGGCAACAAAATTTCACAGATCCAGCTAAAGAAATCTCCTTTCTAAAAGGACACCTCTCTATTCTGAGGCTGTGTCCTCAGGTCTTAGACTTTCTCCCACCATAGGAAACATCCTCTCCACATCAAGGCCTTTCACCATTCGATGGGTTTCAATTAGGTCACCCCCTCATTCTCCTTAATTCTAGTGAATATAGACCCAGAGCCACCAAACATTCTTCACGTGACAAGTTGTTCAATCCTGGAATTATTTTTGTGAATCTTCTTTGAACCCTGTCTAGCTTCAGCACATCCTTTCTAAGATAAGGAGCCCAAAACTGCTCACAATACTCCCAGTGAGGCCTCACCAAAGCTTTATAAAGCCTCACTACGCTTTTATATTCTAGTCCTCTTGAAATGAATGCTAACATTGCATTCACCTTCCTCACCACTGACTCAACCTGGAAATTAAATATATTGGCAACGTATCAAATTAGCAGACGGTATTAAAATAGGGAAGGCTGAGTGTGGTGGCTGTCCATCGTGTCCGATGAAGGCAAGACATTTTTAAAGTGGGGCAGTTCCACTCTCTCAACCTCAAAAGTCCAGGTGCAGTGGTACAAACAAATGCCACAAACCGGGGTCTTCCCTGGTTGCAGTGGATGACCATGACGTCTTCTGTGCCCTGTCATGCTCTTCGCTCTCCACAGAGTGTTGCAGTACTGCCTTCCTGGCCGTTGGATCTCAATATAGGTCTCATCCACCGGAGCTGACTTCACATGCCAGCACAGACATGTCTCTACCTCACCGTGGTAGGGCCGCCAGCTCCCTTCACCCGGTTTAGCCCGCAGTGTACCAGGATACGGCTGCCGCAAAAGAGCTATTCGGAGCCCACAGGTGGGAGCTGAGTAAGCTGCCCCAGATTGAACATGACGAGCCCCTTTACCAGAGGTGCTATCTCTCCCTGAACACTTAACTTGGTGCTTGTTCACGTGTTAAACTGGACAATAATAGCAAACTGTTCCAGTGTGAAGGCTGAACATGGTCACATATCCTGGTCAGGGTGCTGGATAGTGATCTGCAGGCTATTGACCTTCTTCTTCCTTACTCCTGCCCTTCAAGAGGACAGGACCACACCCCTGTAACAGGGTTTGCAGGCTCGCTTGCCTCAATGACCTGGAGAGCTATGTTGGCTGGAGTGAGGACCTTGTGCTTTGGCTGTTGGTGGGGTCACACATGCTGAACAGGTCAAAGGGTAGAGGCCACAATAAGAGTGATCCACCAGTCCTCCAGGTTCATGGGTTCAACTCAGGGCTAACAACCCTGACCAGTAAAACAAAACTGTTATGGAAAGAGCAATGAAATATCCTATATTTGGGTGTGACAGTATTCTCCACAAACTAGAGAAAATCTACAGATGCTAGAGATCCAAGCAACACACACAAAATGCTGGAGGAACTCATCAGACCAGGCAGCATCTGTGGAAAAGAGTATCGTCAACATTTTGAGCCAAAACCCTTCATCAGAGTTATAAAAATGATCCTGGGATTGAAAGGCTTATGAGGAGCATTTAATGGCTCACTGGAATTCAGAAGAATGAGGGGGGACCTTACTACAAAACCTATCGAATGTTGAAAGGCCTCTGTACAGTGGATGTTTCCTATGGTGGAGGAGTCTAAGACCAGAGGATACAGCCTCAGAATAGAGGAGTGTACTTTTAGAATGGAAATGAGGAGGAATTCCTTCATCCAGAGAGTGGTGCATCTGTGGAATTCAATGCCACAGGTGGCTATGGAGGCCAAGTCATTGGGTATATTTAAGGAAGAGGTTGATAGATTCTTGATTAGTCAGGGAAGAGATGAGAAGGCAGGAGATTGGAGCTGAGAGGGAAAATGGGTCAGCCATGATGAAATGGTGGAGACTTGATGGGCCTAATGGCCTAATTCTGCTCCTATCTCTTATGAACAATGGCTATATTCTCAATGCCACTAAGAAAGTTAACCCTCCTCATGTCTTACTAGATTTACCTTTGGGGGGTACACCAGCAGGCAGTGAACTAGGCATTGTATGTTGAAGCACGGTGACACTTGCAGGCTGCCCCCAGCACATCTCGGACTGTGTTGGTCACTGATGCAAAATGATGTGTATTAATTGTATTTTTGATGTATGGGTGACAAATAAACTTTTGTAGGATATTACAGCACATTTGGCCAGCAATTTTGTGCCAATCTTTTAACCTACTCTCAGGTTAACCTTCCCAACCTAGGTACACTGACCCCTTGCTTAATGGTATTGGTCCATGGCATAAAAAAGGTTGGGAATCCCTTTATCCTTCCCTCCTACATACACTTCCATTTTTCTATCATAAAGTTTATGATAACATTAATAAATCATCATATTTGATGTGCTCAGAGGCTTGTTCTCAACGAGTGGCTTGCATGCTGAGTTATTATAGCCAGAACCCACGTGAGTGAAAAGTGAGCATTTAATTGCTGAACTCTGCAAGTCAAAGACTTACAATATCATTAGTATCTGTAGGTTCACTGAAGTCACTTTTCTTGTGGGTTGTGTCAAATTATCACCTGCATCTTTAGAGAGAATTTGCAGCAGCCCGGTTATCTGAACTGGGCAAGGCAATTAACTAAATTCTCCTCTATTACTCCAGCTCATTTCTAGGCAGTGTTTCACAGACAGCTTCAGCTTTATCTTCATGAAGCCCAGCTACTGTTGAATTCAAACAGCCTGATATGTATCTGAAACTCATGGGTGGGCAGTAACCAACACAAATTTGGAGCCAGATAAATAAAGAACAAAAAAAAACTTTGGTGCCAGCTCCAGTCCCAGCAGAATACATGCAGATTATTCATCAAAATTGTGACCTAGCATTCTGTTCATATTAAAGTTTTAAGCTGTAGATAAAAATTACCTTGACCAAGGTGACTCTTGCACAACCCCATCCTGACAAACCTGTAACCATCAGCATTCCTCCCTAGTCTTGAACTCAAACCATTCTTGTAATCTATGCGGATGTTCCAGTGCAGTACTGGAAAAGTGCTGAACAGATGGAAGTACTGTCCTCTGGATGAGACATTTAACCAAGAATCCATCTTAACTCTCAGAATCATCACGTGTACAATTTATTTCATTACTGGTTGCTCGTGGACACGTAAAAGAATAGGCCAAAATTACTTACTTACCTGCAAATAACTGAAACCTTAAAAAAAAATCCTACTTAAACAACACACACAAAATGCTGGGGGAACTCAGCAGGTCAGGCAGTGTCTATGGAAAAGAATAAACAGTTGACGTTTTGAGCCGAGACCCTTCTTCATGGCTGAAAAGGAAGGGGGAGGATGCCAGAATAAGAAGATGGGGGGGGGGGGAGGGAAGGGAGTACCAGCTACCAGGTGATAGGTAGACCCATGTGAATGGGGCAGGGGGAGTGAACTAAGAAGCTGGGAGATGATAGGTAGAAAAGGTCAAAGGGTGGAGAAGAAGGAAGATGGGAGAGGAGAGTGGACCATGAGAGAGAGGGAAGGAGGAGGAGCACTAGGGGGAGATGATAGGTAGGTGAGAAGCTAGAGTGGGGAAATGAAGAAAAGGGAAGGGGTAGAGGGAAAGAATTACCGCAGGATGGAAAAATGCAATGGTTGTTGTTAAGCTTCAAATGACAATATCTATTAGCCAAATTGTGGGTGCCTTTTAACTTGTTCTCAAAATTGGGGTATTAGTAGCCAAAAGATTAGGGTGCCAGGATAGCATGACAGTTAGTGCAACACTATTACAGCTCAAGGCATTCTGAGTTCTGAGTTCAATTCTGGTGCTGTCTGTAACGAGTTTGTACATTCTCCCCGTGACCACATGGGTTTCCTCAGGGTGTTTTGGTTTCCTCCCACAGTCCAAAGATGTACCAGTTGGTAGGTTAATTGGTCACTATAAATTGTCACCTGATTAGGTTAGTGTTAAATAGGTGGGTTGCTGTACAGTACAGCTCATTGTCTTTCTGCAGTGCTTCTCTAAATAATAAAGAGAATAAAGTGAGCAGCTTAGTCCCAGTCCTAGATACTTCTTCCTGCTGACACACTTATTCAAACTGCCACAATGCCTTAGGTGAAACTGTCCAAAATTGTTGACTGCAATTTGATACATCCGAGTGACGTACTAGTCTGTGACAGGAAGCAAGCTTTCATGGGACAATCTAGACCAGCTAGCCTAAGTCAAGTTGAGTTTATCGTCATGCACACTAATACGGTGAAGAACAGGTACAATAAAACACCAACCTGCAGCAGCATCATGGGCACGTAGGAACTGCTGGATTAGGGCGTACAAAAGATATTTTTCCAGTACTTTCCTTGTAGGTTTAACTTTCCTATCTTTTATTATCATCCATTCCAATGTACTGCTGCCACATAACAAATTTCATGACATACGGCAGTGATATTAAACTTGCTTCTAAAATATACCATACACCATTATGTGGTTTACTAATGGCACCAGCACTTCATCTAAAATGAGAATAATGGGACTTAAATTGCAGAAAGATGCCTCCACAATGTCAGAACAAATGCTTCAGTCCCATGTACTCAACACTGTATTTTACACAATTCAGTCACCTTTGTAAAAAAGAAGTGTCACTGCCTCAGGCACAGGTAGAGTTTTTGTGCTCACTTTAAAGTTCATGGAAAGGGCATTCCAGGGTGCTGAATCAATTATATTAATTAAAAATGAACAATGCATCAAGCTTGAGGTTATTGGAGATTGTGGTCAGGGTATCATTGAAAGAACTTTGAGACCGACTTGTGCTTTGCACTGGTTTAAAGCGGTTTCAAACAGAAGAGATTCAAAAATGAATACAGAAGCCATGTACATCTCTAAGTGCAAGTCTGTTGTCTAGAGTAGAGGACATGTTCTCTTCTCATTGCTACAGCCAGGGAGGAGGTACAGAAGCCATCCATAAGTTTGCTGATGATACAAACATTGTTGGCAGAATTACAGATGGTAATGAGAAGGGATACAAGAGTGAGATAGATCAGCTAGATGAGTGATGTTGCAGCCACAACCTTGCCCTCAATGTCAGTAAGCCCAAAGAACCGATCGTGGACTTCAGAAAGGGCAGGGTGAGGGAGCACACACCAGTCCTCATCGAGGAATCATAAATGGAAAGAGTAAACAATTTCAAGTTCCTGGGTGTCAGTATCTCTGAGGATCTAACCTGGACCCAATATACTGAACCAACTACAAAGAAGGCACAGCAACAGTTATATTTCATTAGGAGTTTGAGAACATTTGGTACATCGCCAAAAACACTCAAAAATTTCTACAGGCGTACACTGGAGAACATTTTAACCATCTGCACAGGATCGAAGTAAGCTGCAGGGAGTTGTGAACTTAATCAGCTCCATCATGGGTACTGGCCTCTGTAGCATTCAGGACATCTTCAAGCAGTGATACCTCAAAAAGGTGGCATCCATCATTAAGGACATCCATCACTCAGGTCATGCTTGTTTTCATTGCTACCATCAAAAAGGATGTACAGGAGCCTGAACGTACACGCTGAACGATTCAAGAACAGCTGCTTCCTCTCTGCCATCAGATTTCTGAATGGACATTGAACCCAGGAACACTATCTCATTACTTTTGCAATTCTTATTCAATATTTCTTATCATACTTATAGTATATTTTAAGCATTGCACAGTACTGCTGCCATGAAAATAACAAACTTCACGATAAACATCAGCGAACCTGATCCGATAGTCTCAAAATCCGAAATCATTGGTCTTTCTAAGTATCCACTCTAAGAGCATTGCACATGAGTGTAAAAATGCCAACTATATTAGTCACAGTCCTACAAGCTGGATAGCTCAGATGACTGCACAAACAAAAGATCTCCTCTTTAAAATTGCACCCCATGAGCTTCCGCACCCAACACATATCTTCAGCAACTTCCACCGTCTCCAACGGGATCCTACCACCAAACATATCTTTATCTTTACCCCCAACCCCCGCTTTCTGCAGCGATCCGTGATTCCCTTGTCCTTTTGTTCCTTTCCACTAACCTCCCTCCAAGCACTTACCCCACCCCAAAATAGTCCTTCCAAGTAAGGCAATATTTTACCTATGAATCTGCTGGAATCGTAAATAGTTTCTGGTGCTCCCGATATGGCCTCCTCTACATTGGTGAGACCCTTCGGG